>NC_084618.1:44307840-44607840 GCF_033978795.1 Nerophis ophidion
ACATATCACAGTTAAACTGTTCTTGCTATATTTTTTCATTGAATTTGAGTAATACAAACTAGGACTACATTACCATACGGATCTGAGCCTTCGAAGTTACTATTGATATAATTATCTTGTAGCAAAAATGCTAAGAAGCCAGTCAAATATGACAGTTCAGTTATGTAATTGTTCAATAAAAATGTTACTTTAAAATTACATGTGTGGTCCACAAAAAAGTAATGTAGAGTCATAAATGAAAGCAGACGGATACAGTTTGTGGAAATAATCAGTTTTGAAAACACCCCGTATTCTAATGTTGATGATCTGTTAAACTCAAGTGTTGTAAGTGGTTTGAATAGCATTGCTCTTGTTAAGGTTAGAAATGGTTAAAAGGAACTAAAAAGGCACCATGTAAGAATGAAGATTCAGTTTGTGCACAGAAAAGTGAGAGCAGCAGACCCAAACAGTACTGGCGAAAGTCAAGGCTTTAAGCTCATTATGAGATTTACAAAAAAAGGTTAATGTGTTTAACTAGAGGCTTCAAGTAGAATAAGGGAAAAAAAATCTGCAGTAACGTTTGTGTCCTGTTATCTGTAGTAAACAGATTAAACAACTCTCCAGTTTCACTTCCCTTAGAACTAACTTTGACATTCAAATGCAGAAATATGGTAAAGTTGAAAGCATTTATAAGCTAGACAACTAGAGCGCTCACATTTCACTCCTGACACTAGCAAAACAGTCAAAGAGATCATCACTCAGATCTGCGTGTCACTGACGGCAGGTGAACGTGGGCCTGTTGATTTACTTTGACACTGCATTGAACAGATCAGTGTGTGGATACAAAACAATTTAGAAATAGTAAATGTGTTATACCTGTATCGCGCTTTTCTACCTTCAAGGTACTTAAGCACTTTGACACTATTTCCACATTCACCCATTCACAAACACACATACACACACTGATGGTGGGATCTGCAATGCAAGGCTGGCCACAACCCATCAGGAGCAAGGGTGAAGTCTCTTGCTCAAAGACACAGCGGAAATGACTAGGTTCGTAGAAGCTGGGGATCGAACCAGGAACCCTCAGGTTGCTGGCACGGCCAATCTCTGGCCACACCGTTCCCCCAATTAATGACTGGGTTCTCAAAGTCAATGTGCTAATTCATGCAATTAATCACAAAAAATTATAGATATAATAATCTGTAAATGCGGATTTACCACCTGTATGCTCCTTTACCTTAACCATGGATGGTTTCCTGAAAGGCGGAGCAAGATGCTTTACGGTGAGTGATCCGGTCAATGCATACGTCAGTGCAAAGATGAGTGAGGAGACTCAGACTTGTGGGCTTGTTGACAATTTTTTTTCAAAATTAATGCTAAAGGTACTTTGTATAAAACTGTTAGCAAGTTTTAAACACTTAAAAATGACGTGCATTCAATTTAAACATTTAATAAATGTTCCGAAATTGCATTTGTGTTTAAGTATTGGTCTTTTTGAATATATGCATAGTTTACTGCAATTGAATATCGTTTGACAGCACTTTTAACAACAGTACACAAGACTTATGAGTGGAGATGTCCAATAATATCGGACTGCCGATACTATCGGTCGATCAATGCTTTAAAATGTAATATCGGAAGATATCGGTATTAGTTTCAAAAAGTAGAATTTATGACATTTTAAAACGTCGCTGTATGGAGTGGTACACGGACGTAGGTAGAAGTACAGCGCGCCAATAAACCTTAAAGCACTGCGTACCGGCCCAATCACATATTATCTACGGCTTTTCACACACACAAGTGAATGCAATTCATACTGGTTCACACTGAGGGTGGCCATATTAGCAACTTTAACACTGTTAGAAATATGCGCCATACTGTGAACCCACACCAAACAAGAATGACAAACACATTTCGGGAGAACATCCGCACCGTAACACAACATAAACACAACAGAACAAATACCCAGAACACCTTGCAGCACTAACTCTTCCTGGACCCTACAATATATTCCCCTTCCTCCCCGCTACATCCCAGATGACAGGTTGTTTTTTGTTCATTTCAAGCATTTGGTATCATTTCCTCTCCTGGTGCCCATATTTTGGTGGTACGTTTTGTTAAACTCCCTGTTTTTCTGCACTTATATTTTCTGCTTGTTTTTTTCTGCCAGCACACCTGTCTTATATTGGTTAATCAAGTCTATTTAGGTGTTCCTGTTGCTTTTTGCCAGCCCTAGATTAATATAGTGTCACTGTTAGCCTTTTTGCTGCCTGCCTTGATGCCACGGCGCAATCTGCACAACCCTACTGTTTTCTCCCTTTTGTTATTTCTCTGTGTAATTAAACTCTTTTACCTGCACATCGCTGTCCATCTCTGCACTCTGGGGTCACGACAAGCCCCACCATGACACGCGTCATTGCACATACGTAAAATATATAATTACATCAACAAATAGTGGTTGCATTTTAAGGCTTTTGATTGGACAGGATGAACATAACAGCCGGTGGAGGTCTTTTTATGTTGACAGATTTTGGTTTTGTTATACAGGAGTTGGGAAATGTGTGTTGACATAACCCGTGTTTGTGTGGAAATAGCGTAAATGGATTTGAAAGACAGCAACAGTTATCACAGCCGACATTTTGGACAGTTGTAAGTATGGTAATTGTTGGCAGGGTGTCACTAACAAATGTTGATTTAGTAGCGCTTGTATTGACAGCACTGGATGTAAGGCAGATATTTCCACAAGAGCTGTGCTTGTAATCTTGTGTAGTCATTCCTGGCAAAATCCAGTTGAAGTAATTGCAGACAAACCTCTGTAGATGTTATTTAATGGTACTGTATATGTGGAAGACACATACCTGCCGGGAATCTAACAAAAAAAAATCACACATGGAAACTATTGAATATACGTTTAGTATTTTAAACTTCCTCCTGCTCATGAAGTAGTTTTTCATGTGCTTCAGTGTCTGTGCAAATCTAATAGGTCACTTAACCTCGACTCCTTTTCTGTGGCGTCAAAGCTACTGTGAGCAACAACAGAGGTCACACTAGGTCATAAAATGTCTGCCTATCCCAGGACCAGGTCGTCATAGGGGTTAGCTTCCTGTAAATGACACCACAGGTAGTTTCATATTAATAGGTACTAATGCTGTCTAAATATATTGGGACTATGGTTGTACGGTATACAGGCATTAGTATTATTACTATTACCAGTGACATGCGGTGAGGTTCATGGCTGGTGAGGAACTGACTTCATCACAGTCAGATTTATAAAGATATGAACCCTATAGAGTATATTATTCACCATTTGATTGGCAGCATATAACGGGTTATGTTTAAAAGCTCATACCAGCATTCTTCCCTGCTTGGCACTCAGCATCAAGGATTGGAATTGGGGGTTAAATCACCAAAAATGATTCCCAGCCGCTGTTGCTCACTGCTCCCCTCACCTCCCAGGGGGTGAACAAGGGGATGGCTCAAATGCAGAGGACAAATTTCACCACACCTCGTGTGTGTGTGACAATCATTGGTACTTTAACTTAATGTATGTAGCAGGTACTTTAGCTAGTATAGTATAGTATAAATAAATTACTCTTATTATTATCATTATTAGCGATAATACAGCTAACATTAAAAATATTAAATAATCACATGTATGTAGAAAATAACAAACATGACAGTACACAGTGTTTTCACTATGACAGGTGTAACAGCGCTCCAGTGGCCGTGTTCATTCACTGTCTTTACTGTGGCATAAAAAATGCAGATGGCCTTAAAACTCCACAATACTCAGTCACCATATTTAAGTACCCAAAATAAAGACTCGACATAAATATAAATTCAATCGGAACAAAAACATTGGAGGAAACAGGATTAAAACCTGATGCTAACCGCCCATTGAAAATACATGGATACGGCTAGTAGTTACTAATAGCAAACAAATTCACTTACCCAACTCTGCGTAATATCTCAACATCGACACACTCTTTTGTCACAATTCGGCCCTGATGGTCGGCACCTATAAGTTTACAATTAGTTGTAAAATGTTGGGCGGTTGTTTTTACGATATGCAGGCAAACGACAACTTTAAAACATACCGGCTTCGGCCTAGCTGAGTAGTGCAAGAATGATCTCTGGGATCACTAGCGCCCTCTACCACCAGGAGGCCGAAGAATAGGTGCCTCATATGGTAAGTGTTTTGCAGCAGTTTTATGATTGCCCAGCACATGAAATACGTTACA
Organism: Nerophis ophidion; assembly: GCF_033978795.1. Taxonomy (NCBI): domain Eukaryota; kingdom Metazoa; phylum Chordata; class Actinopteri; order Syngnathiformes; family Syngnathidae; genus Nerophis; species Nerophis ophidion. Next base: position 44,312,064 of record NC_084618.1, read on the forward strand.
CACATACAGTTGTTGACAAAATACACTGTACATTATATACTTCAGCTAATTAAACTATGGAAATGTATAATATAATTCATATAGCAATACGGTCTCACTGCACAGCAAGCCAGAAGTTAGCCGAGTCATTACGCAATCCACGGGGAGGCTCAACTGGCTGTGATTCACCGCAAGTAATTCTCAGTATGTGAACGGCTAATGTGAAAATTAAGCGATTTTGAATAAAAAATAATTTAAAACTGAAGTTAAATGGAAAATAACTTTATAGTATAATCACGGGATACATATAACAATATAATATTTTTTATTTCATTTTTACATTTTTTTCTTTCCATGATGGCTGGTGAGGCCACGCCTCACCTGCTGCCCCTGACTGCACGTCACTGACTATTACTATTACTATTTCACCAAAGTAAGTGATGCTTACAGGTACTACACGAGAGGGAGTTCCTCAGATCTCAGACTCAAATTCAAGACTCTCATGGGGAAAAAATGCATTCTACTATTTGGCTACCACACAGTGGAATGCTCTACCAACAGACTTAAAATTTGAGCTTCCCTACTAAATTTTAAAACTGCTAAAAAATCATGGCTCAGGTTAAGCTCTACCTGATCTGAACCAAAATTGATCCCCAGCAACTTTCCGAAGCGTCAAACAGCTTTATATGTGGTTATAGTGTATATATATTTTCTCATTGTGTTTTGCACACTCTTGGGGTCAACATGTGCATAGTCATGTCATGTACATAGTGTCATGAACATAGTGTATATACTCCCACCCCCCCATTTGTTGTATATATTGTTTTTCAAATTACATGACATGTGTACTGTGTATATGTACGTAATTTATTATTATTTTTTACTTATTTGTCTATATACATGCTACAGGTTATATATATTTTATTATTGAATGTATCAAATGTGATGAATATTTAATGGACCACAATGGAAACACGTCTTTTGGGTTTTTGTGCCATCCATTTGCCTTTTTAAAGCATGACCTGGATTCAATTCTTTAAAATGTCAATAAACTTCTCATTCAATTAATCAAAGTATAGTACCGCGATACTAATGTATCATATTCGACAGTCGAGCATGTTCGGTTGTGTACACTCACGAAGTACTTACAAGCAGACAATATGTGTAGATAGAAAAGGGAGAAGGGACTCATTTAAAGCATGGCTAGCTCGCTAGCGGCTAGAGTCTAACCACAGTCTGCAGTGTTTTAGCTACTTCTAAATCAGTAATCTTTGCTTCCATGGCGACAAAGTACGTTTCTCACAAGTATCATCCTTGCAGGACGAGGGATAGCTAAACCTGTTTCACCGCCGTCAAAATGTAAACAAACGCCATTGGTGGATCTACACCTACCATCCACTGTAATGATACCATGTACAGGAGTGTATCTAGTCGATACTACTATGATTACGTCTATTTTGGTTTGCAACACATCTTCTTTCATTATTTTCCAGAATTTATACTATGTTTATAATAATAAATAAGAGGGCAGCAACAAAGTTACATGAAAAACAGTAAACAACACATAAAACATCAAATTCATAACATTAAAACTTGCTCACATAACACGTGTGCATACAGACAAGATAGACTGCAATCTTTTCACAGAAGCTTTAAACTCATTTAATGTAACAAGGGTTTGAAGTTGAAGATCCGATTGTAAGTTATTCCAAGCCTACAGTGCTGAAAACCTTTCTTGCCCAGTTCAGTTCTCACTTTGGGTGCGACAAATTGCAGAACATTCATTGAACAAAGATTGTCACTTCCTTGTTTCTTTGTTAAAAGATAAGACGGACTCTGGAGTGATACCCAGAATGGTTATGTAGATAAAGACATACAAATGATTGAGGTGTCAATCACATAAAGATGTCCAGTTAACCATTGAGTATAAGACACAATGGTGAGTAAGGAGAGGGCAGTTGGTGATGAATCTCAGTACCCCGTGGTATTACACACTATCAAGCTTGTGGAGACAACCAGCAGTAGCATTCAAGTACAACACATCTCCATAGTCAATAACAGGTAAAAAGGTTTCCACCAATTTCTGTTTCACAGTAAAGACTTGTTTCTATAATACCATACCTCCGACCATTGACCTGGTCAGAGCTGGTGCAGTTACGAGTCCAGCCATGTTGAAAGTTGACCGACCAGAGGGGCAGATGTCCAAAAACACACCAGAACAAAAGTGAGGTAAACACACAGTAGCCTTGTCGCTTGTTGCCTGACAAACAAAGTCAATATTAATTGTCAACACAGGATTTGAGAGAAGGAGCTCTAGAAGACGTTGGGGCATGCATGACAATGCATGGATGGAAAGTGCCAGAGTGGATTCCAGGGAGGTCTGTGGCTGTTTTGAGGCTGATGGGTATGGTACGTTCAAACTTGTCACACAAACCCGAGCAGAAGTACACTCTCTATAAACTTTCCGGGAGCTTTCTAAACACAGGGAGTGCCATCCTAGCCAAGCAGAGATTGAGCAGGGGGGCAGAGAGAAAATGTCAATGCCATACATACACACAGTGCGCACACAATTTGTGTCCGCAACACTGTTGTGCGACATTATATGGTTCCTTTGTATTTATATTACGGTATGTATTTAGATTACACAGCTTCTTTGTATTGGATAAACCAAACACCCTGGCTGTTATTCATGTTGCCAGTAGACTGCTCGCTAGCCTGAGATTGCTGGACAGAGCCTTGGTGACGGTATCAAGACAGTTGGAGGTTTAATGGATCTACTTTTAAACATCACAAATACTGCCCTTCAGCACTGCTCAGGTTAAAACTACCAAAATATTTCAGTGCTACCTGGGACTCGTACGCCCTTTTAAATGTCCTTATGGCTATGAAGACTATCTTGTAAACTGAACTAAGACGTTATCACGATGCCTTTGATATGTATTTACTGACTGATCAAGAAACTCTTAATAACAGAGGACTGGGGATTTCTTGAGAGCCATTTTCTGTGTGGCCATTGGGAGGGTCGTGGTTTGGATAGCTTAATAAGAGAACGTGGCTTCGCATTGTCTTGCTGAAATAAGCAGGGGGTCCATGAAAAAGACTTTGCTTGGATGGCAACATATTTTGCTCCTAAACCTGTAAATACCTTTCAGCATTAATTGTGCCTTCACGGATGTGTAAGTTACCCTAGCCTTTGTCATTAATACACCCCTATACCATCACAGATGCTGGCTTTTGAACTTTGCGCTTAGAACAGTCCGGATGGTTCTTTTTCTCTTCGGTGAGGACGACACGACGACTACAATTTTCAAAAATAATTTAAAATGTGGACTCATCAGACCACTTTTCCACTTTGCATCAGTCCATCTTAGAGGAGCTCGGGCCCAGTCAAGCTTGCGGCGTTTCTGGGTGTTGTTGATAAATGGCTTTGGCTTTGCAGAGTAGAGTTTTAACTTGCACTTACAATCCACCAATCAATCATCCATCCATCCATCCATTTTCTACCGCTTATTCCCTTTTGGGGTCGCGGGGGGCGCTGGCGCCTATCTCAGCTACAATCGGGCGGAAGGCGGGGTACACCCTGGACAAGTCGCCACCTCATCGCAGAGCCAACACAGATAGACAGACAACATTCATACTCACATTCACACACTAGGGCCAATTTAGTGTTGCCAATCAACTTATCCCCAGGTTCCCTCCGGGTACTCCGGCTTCCTCCCACTTCCAAAGACCAATCAATCAATGTTTATTTTTATAACCCTAAATCACCAGTGTCTCAAAGGGCTGCACAAACCACAACGGCCAACGGCATCCTCGGTAGAGCCCACATAAAGGCAAGGAAAACTCACCCCAGTGGGACGTCGGTGACAGTGACAATGATGACTATGAGAAACCTTGGAGAGAATCGCATATGTGGGAACCCCCCCCTAAGGGAATGAAAAGACTAACTGTAGTTAGGGACAGTGGTATTTTGAAGTGTCCTGAGGCTATGTGGTGATATCCTTTACACACTGATGTCACTTTTTGATGCAGTACCATCTGAGGGATCGAAGGTCACGGGCATTCAATGTTTATTACACTTGCGTGCAGGGATTTCTCCAGATTCTCTGAACCTTTTGATGAGATTAGGGACCGTTACTGGTGAAATCCCTGAATTCCTTGCAGTAGCTGGTTGAGAAATGTTGTTCTTAAACTGTTATGCACAATTTGATCACACCTTTGATCACAAAGTGGTGACCCTCGCCCCACCCTTGTTTGTTAATGACTTAGAATTTCATGGAAACTGCTTTTATACCCAATCATGGCACCCACCTGTTCCCAATTAGTATGTTCACCTGTGGGGTGTTCCAAAAAAGTGTTTGAGCGTTACTCAAATCTGTGTCTTTTTTACCACTAGTGCCAGCGTTTTTGAAACATGTTGCAGTCATCAAATTCCAAATGAGCTAATATTTGCAAAAAATAACTAAGTTTACTAGTTCGAACGTTAAGCATCTTGTCTTTGCAGTCTATTCAATTGGATATATAAGTTGAAAAGGATTTGCAAATGATTGTATTCTGTTTTTTTACGATTTACACAGACTGCCAACTCCAGTGATTTTACTGGGCTATATATCCCACCCTTTTGCGGCTTCTAGGATGTAATGACGTACGTGACACGTGCACGCCCATTAGATTTAGATGTTATTAACTAAAAATAGTGATATACACCGTTTTAACACAAATGGGTTTTGTTAAACCTCTAACTGTAACACAAGCTAGCCAATGGTGTTCTTGTTATATTTTTTGCTTTGAAAAATGTAACTGTGAGCAAGTGGCAAACAGCCCATTTAAGTGGAGAAGAAAAGGAGGGAGAGGTGGGACTTACAGGGATTTCTGAGCAAAGCACTGTTAACCTACAGTATATAAACAATCTATGTGTTCTTAACGGATAGTTACTTTATAGCCTCTGCCTGCAAAATATCATAACTATTTTACTTACCTGTGTGCCATCACACAGATATTATTCATTTACATATAATGTACACACACTTATGGGCTTGAATGTCTTGTTATTTAATACATTATTTGCAGAAAATTACTGACAAGAACTGGGTGTACAAAGGTTTCTTTTTGATTCCCGAGCAGGGTCATGTTTATAGGTACAGGTTCAAAAAAATACATACTGTAGTTAAATGCTGCAGGTTTAAGAATACCTTAAAATGACAAGGCCAGACCAGGTCAGTATTTGTAAACTTCTGACCACAAGAGTAAGTCAGTGTCCTCTAAAATTAGAAAATAATTGAAGATAAATTAAAATTGGTGACCCTTTTTTGTTACGCTCACAGCAATTTAAAGTTTTCATCGTGCAGAGCAATGTGCGGAAAACCAGCTTAGTCGTTAAACAGGTGTGCTCAGTACACCGCCTTCCACCAGCGCCATGGCAACTGATGAGAGAGGGAAAGACACCCAATAAAAGCCGGCAGGCCAAATGTTAAATGGTAAATGGGTTGTACCTGTATAGCGCTTTTCTACCCCTTTTTAAGGAGCCCAAAGCGCCTTTGAAGCAGGAAGGTACCATTCATGTCATAAAAACACAGTGGCTCAAAGTCATCTTTGATAACTTCCAGTTCACCCGTGACACTGTACAGCAAGGGCGTAGAATTGGGTAGGGACGCTAGGGACGCGTCCCTACCAATATCCAGCCGCTACTGTGTAGTCACTATCAATACAAGCGCTGCCCGTAATGTTTAGTCAATTATTATGGCACAGAAAGGGTTAAATGTCGGTCTCTGCTACAAGTCCCGCCTCTAACTTAAATATCGCTACCTAATTGGTTGCCGCTTTCACGCTAACTTACGTGTGATTGGCTGTCCCCGCTGTCACTCCTCACTGTGGAAAAAACAGTCCCACCTATCCAGATGTTAGCTCCAAATTAGCACTGCATCTCGTCTTTTCCTCCGCTTTTTTTCCAGGTGAAAGTCAATGCTCAATCCCCTCTACCATTGTTAACCCTCTCCGTAGGTGAAAGTTAACCTTAAACTTGTGAATTCAACTACTTTAGTCCGTTTTTTTAACATCGTAAAAACATCAGCTGTCTTTTTCTACGGACTGCAACAGTCCGTTGTCATGGATACATGACAACAACTTCCATTCATAGCAGTCATACGTGCCTGAGGCGGAGTGATAGCCTACGATGTGATAAGGCTTTAGAACAGTAGCCGTGCTCAATATTTAAACCACGGTTAACAGCCAATCAGATAGCCGGATTTCACCTTTCCGTTTTATTTTTGGAATTTTTTTTAGTTTCATGTAACATATTTATAGTACAAAAGCAGCAATAGAAAGAAGTAGATGAAGGGAAAAATTGTGAGTGATTTAAACACAAGTTGGGGAAAAGATTATTACAGTTCATTTATCTTTATTTACAATGTTGTATTGCATGAATGTATTTCTGATGTTGTTGATGGAGAGTAGGCTATGTTAATTGACAGTATGATGCACAGTTGCACTACAGACCTACACTAAAGAGTAAAGATGAGAACTCTTCCAAATTGTCTCCTTTGCTTTCATTTTAGTTACTTTACCATATAACATCTGCATGACGTGAAATTATTATTGCTAATGTGAAAAAAAAAAAAGTAAGCTTTCAGAGTGCTGCCTTGGACCACTTTTGTGTCCCCACCAATCTCAAAATCAAACCTACTACCTTGCTGTACAGGATAAATTAAATGAAAAAAGTAAAAAATTGTTTTCCAATTGTTTGCGCACAAAAGTTTAAATATTGACACAGTTAACAAAGTCTACAAAGTAAACAAAACCACTGAGCAGATTTGCCTAATATTAGGCATAGACTGGGAACCACGGTTGAACGGGGGTTAGTGCATGTGCCTCACAATACGAAGGTCCTGTGTAGTCCTGGGTACAATCCCAGGCTCGGGGTCTTTCTGTGTGGAGTCTGCATGTTCTCCCCGTGACTGTTTGGGTTCCCTCCGGGTACTCCGGCTTTCTCCCACTTCCAAAGACATGCACCTGGGGATAGGTTGTTTGGCAACACTAATTGGTCCCGAGTGTGTGAATGTGAGTGTGAATTTTGTCTGTCTATCTGTGTTGGCCCTGTGATGAGGGGCGACTTGTCCAGGGTGTACCCCGCCTTCCGCCCGAATGCAGCTGAGATAGGCTCCAGACCCCCTCCCATCACCCCCGCGACCCAAAAGGGACAAGCGTAGAAAAATAGATGGATGGATAGGCATAGACACTGATTCACAGTTTTTACGAAATATTACACACAATGCTTTACACACACCTTCCCTTCTTGCACACGTATAAGGATTACAATACACACATTTTCGCACATTACACACACACTAGGATTGTGATACACGCATCTTTATCTCCAGATTTTTTTTTAAACCTTGCTGTTGCCTAAGTCTGCACATGTAGCCTATACTCTATGCTGTCATTTTTATATATCTCCAGATTTTTTTTCAAACCTTTTCATTTGTGTCCGATTTTAATTTGTACTGCACATGTCGTTGAATACTTGAATATCTTATTTTATCTGACCGTGGTAAAAATAAATATATTTGCGGTTTGCAGCATCATTGTTGAGCAGTTTCTGAAAAAACACGGGTTAGTTTTACTTTTTCTTTAGGTCCTTTCGTATAGGTCCACTTCAAAGTAAACAATGACGATTGCTGTGGATTTGCCAATATACTTTGTCAAGTTTTAGTAATATTCATCACATTTACTCAAAGGGTTGGGCTAAATGCCCCAAACATGTGATTTATTGTAGTAAAATAAGGGTTTTTCTGAATGTGTTTTGTATTTATCACTGTTGTGGGTAACTCACTCAAATAGTGTCTTATCATTGGATGACAATAAAACTACATTTTTACAAATGCTTGCTTTATTTTGATCAATTGGCATATGTTTTGACTCAAGTGTGTCATTTTGCAAATAATCTATGAATGAAGAAAATTGAATGTGATGTTTGAAATAGTGTGTAAATCCTTTTGGAAAAAACACACAGTCAGTGAAATTGTGTATAAGCAAATGAAAAATGTCATATCTGAACAAAATAATCACTTAAACTTGCTTTTCAGTTCTTTGGTTTGACTGCTTTATTATTTGACCATCCATCCATCCATTTCCTACCGCTTGTCCCGTTCGGGGTCGCTGGAGCCTATTTCAGCTGCATTCGGGCGGTAGGCGGGGTACACCCTGGACAAGTCGCCACCTCATCACAGGGCCAACACAGATAGACAGACAGAAAACATTCACACTCGAATTCACACACTAGGGACCATTTAGTGTTGCCAATGTCTTTGGCAATTAAAAAAACTCCCTTGCCGTATACAGGACTGTACATACAGTGGCAGAATATGGCAACTTTCCTCTAAGTAATGACTATAATGAAAATATTACCTTAGTCATCTACCAAGAAGAAAAGGACTTGCTGTATTAGTTGAGCAGGTTTAGGGCCAACCTTCACTACACACAGATCATGCTCTGTGCTTAGGTCCCCACGCTCTGTGGGGGGGCTTCTTTTTCATTACAACGCATGTAAAATATCAATTAGTGAATGACAGGGTGCGATGTATGAAATCTTCCTGCAAATGTATTTCCCGCCCCTTTCTGCTCCATCATTGATATGAATATGACGGTAAATTTCACCACACACTAAAAAATGTGGGGTTATTTTTCATGCTGAAATGCTAGGTTAAGTCTGTTTGGTCAGATTTATGGGTTATTTCTAAGTATTTGGGTACATTTTGTCAAACAACCAGTGACCCAGCTGGCTGGGACATTGCCCAGTCGCAAAATTCAAGTAACAACCCAGCAAGGAATACTTCAGCAGCATGGGTTAAATTGTGGGGTGATTTTGTCTTGGCTTCTCTGTACCCTCTGAGTTGTGTCAAACGGTCAGCCTCGCGCTTTGGGAGAATAAAGTCAAAGAAAAGGTTTGTATGCACTTTATAACTTGCATTATAATCTGTCACATATGAGCATTACTGTCTGTATAACTTTAGTTATCCCTACACCAGCTACATTATTTAATGTAGGGGGGGAGTGGGGGGGTGTGGCCTTAATGCACCACTTGTTCAGAGGAGTTAGTGGGGGGTGATGCCCATACTTGCCAACCTTGAGATCTACGAATTCAGGAGATGGGGGGAGATGTGGTGGTTGCGGGGGCGGGGTTGAGGTGCAGGCAGCATATCCTTTCCCCTTCGAGCTGTCCTGGATGTAATATAATTATTTTTTTCCAGTCATTTTGGAACTTGCAAGCGTATTTCTTCTTTTTACTCGTCGCTGCCATGTCTCTTCTTCGTTCTTCTGCTTCTGCAGTTGTGCACTGAGCTCCAAAAGCCTTAGATGTTACTGTAGCGTCCCGCAAGAGTTAGTGCTGCAAGGGGTTCTGGGTAATTGTTCAGTTGTGTTTATGTTGCGTTACGGTGCAGATATTCTCCCGAAATGTGTTTGTCATTCTTGTTTGGTGTGGGTTGACAGTGTGGCGCTTATTAGTAACAGTGTTTAAGTTGTTTATACGGCCACCGTCAGTGTGACATGTGTGGCTGCTGACCAAGTATGTTTTGCATTCACTTGTGTGTGTGTGTGCTTGAAATGAATGTTACCATTAAACCAGTTAAAATATCATGGAACGTGTCAGCATTTCTTGACATCTTCGAGTAAAGACCATTGTTACACCCGTCCAATGCTACATTATTATGTGACTGGGCCGGCACGCTGTTTATATGGAGGAAAAGCGGACGGCGGGACAGCATGCGGCTGTTAAGGGGTGAAGGTTTCAGGTGAGAGAGGAAGCTAAAGGCAGTGCCTTTAAGGTACGACCCCAATATTAATGTCGGGTTGGAAATCGGGAGAGATTTGGGAGGGACACTGAAATTTGGGAGTCTCCCGGGAAAATCGTGAGGATTGGCAAGTATAGTGATGTCACAAGAACTGGGCGTGGCCTAAACCAGAAGTAGGCACATAATGTATAGACAAACAATCATTCACACTGACATTTATATGTCTGGACAAATTAGAGTCTTCAACGGACCAAACATGCATATTTTTGGAATGTGGGAGGAAGCAGAAGTACCCTGAGCAAATCTACGCAGGGGAGGACATCCAAAATCCACAAAAAGATCTAAGTCGACTGCTTTTAAAAAAAGACCAGGGATTGAAAACTGGACCATATGTGCCTGCTACAAATGCAATTTTGTGTAGCTATCATTTTTTTTCCCTTTTTTGCACTAAAAATGTAATTATTGGGACAATTTAAATCCCGTGCAATTGTTTTAGAACAAATGTACATCAAGTTAAGTTTATTTGAGTAAATAACACAACAATCATTTTATATAAATAAAAAATGTGTAACAATTGTTTGTATGGGGGGTTGGGGGGGTCGCAATAAAATTCTGCGCACGGTCCCAATTTCGCCACGGACGGCCCTGCGAGGCCAACAGTGTTGCATGTCGTGTTTGAGAATAGATATCACTTACATTTTTCATTTTATTCGTGAGTCTACATGGAAATTACACCGTGTCCATTCTTGAGTCGCAAAAGTCAACAGACCACCATGTCAGCTGGCCTGTGAATTTTATGAAAACATTACATTTTACAGTTTCAGGCTGACTTATTTGGTTAAAAAATAACACACAAATTATGTCACATGCTTCCTATTAAATGGTTCTTTGTGTTCCTCTCATTTGGATTCATTCAAGCCCAGTTCAGACGAGGTCATGGTCACTTCTACTTCTTGTATGTGTGTGTTCTCGAAAGTGTTCATCCTGTTTTGGTGAAACTCTAAGGAATGTGACAAATTACGATCATTCCTTTTCTGCATTTATAGCGACGGTAAAATGTTTCAGCGGCTCCGTAGCCTTTTCTAATGAGGTAAATATGACACTGTAGAAGTGACGTCAACATTTAAAACACATTTTCATGCATGTGAAGAGTCATGCGAAAAAACTACATCGGGCCATAAGGGAGTTTTCTTTTTTTTACATGATTGTTACTACTGGTAGGAACCAAATTGGCTACAACACTCCTGTTTACACCAGAATAAGTCCAAATGAGTATGTCCTTCTGCAAAAGAGCGTTATTGGAGCAGATTAAATTCCAAATGTGTACCTCAATCTTTGCGTCTGTACCGCAATTCACGTGTCTGTTAACTAATTTGTGCATCTGTAACTCAATGTATGTGCGTGTTTTAAAGGCCTACTGAAATGAGATTTTGTTATTTAAACGGGCATAACAGGTCCATTCTATGTGTCATACTTGATCATTTCCCCATATTGCCATATTTTTGCTGAAAGGATTTAGTAGAGAACATCCACGATAAAGTTCGCAACTTTTGCTTGCTAAGAGAAAATCCCTACCTCTACCGGAAGTCGCAGACGATGACGTCACGTGTTGATGGCTCTTCACGTATTCACATTGTTTTTAATGGAAGCCTCCAACAAAAACAGCTATTCGGACCGAGAAAACTACAATTTCCCCATTAATTTGAGCAAAGATGAAAGCTTCGTGTTTGAGGATATTGATAGCGACGGACTGGAAAAAAAAACAAAAAAAACAAGTTTTTAGACACATTTACTAGGATAATTCTGGGAAATGCCTTATCTTTCTATTGTGTTGCTAGTGTTTTAGTGAGTTTAACAGTACCTGATAGTCGGAGGTGTGTGTCCACGGGTGTGTTGATGCGCAGTGTCTCATGGAAGTCGACGGCAGCTTTATGGGCGGCACAAACTCAGCTGATATCCGGTGAGAAGCGACTTTTTACCACAATTTTCTCACCAAAACCTGCTGGTTGACATTCGGTCGGGATCCATGTTCGCTGTGATCCATAGTAAAGTTTCACCTCCGTGAATTTTAAACAAGGAATCACCGTGTGTTTGTGTGGCTAAAGGCTAAAGCTTCCCAACTCCATCTTTCTACTTTGACTTCTCCAATATTAATTGAACAAACTGCAAAAGATTCAGCAACACAGATGTCCAAAATACTGTGTAATTATGCGGTTAAAGCAGGCGACTTTTAGCTGTGTGTGTGCTCAGCGCTCATTTTTCCTAACAGCCCATGACATCAAGCGTACACGTCATCATGCCGCGACGTTTACAAGAACAAACTCGCGGGAAATTTGAAATTGCAATTTAGTAAACTAAAAAGGCCGTATTGGCATGTGTTGCAATGTTAATATTTCATCATTGATATTTAAACTATCAGACTGCGTGGTGGGTAGTAGTGGGTTTCAGTAGGCCTTTAAAGATTGTCGGTCCGTATAATGATTTACCTATGGGTAAAAAAAATTGTTTTTTCAGTTTTTCAATAGCCTTCTTTTTACATGTGACTTTTTGCTACGTTCTTGGCTTTAAACAGTTGTGTTTGTATTCAAATGTGTAAAACAATCTGCAATATTACAAATGTTAACAAATTTGTTGTATTATATCTAAGTCTGTGTATTTTATTGTACTGTTTATGTTGGATTTTGTGCTGTCTAATTTAACTTTTTCTGGACCTTGCTGTATATACCATCAACCAGGGGCGTCAGTAGGTATGAAGAACACAGGGTTCTTACCTCCCATTAGATTTCTTGAAATAAGCAAAAAAATGGCACTTGCAAGGTCTTTTCGCTCACAACCTTTTATTACTGTATTAGAATTACACAACAAACACTGCATTCATCTAGATGTTTGAAAGTGTAAGTGTAAGAAAGCTTCAGTCATCCAAAGTAAGGATGAGATGGCCCAAACATATAAGGACAATTTTGCGTGGAAAATCTAGCAGGCAACTTGCGAAGAAGGACATGTTGCACAGATGTTAGCACCATATACCAACTTGCACAGCACTACAGAGTTGACATGAAAACAGAGGAAGTTCTGCTGGAAAGAAACTTTCTTGCATGGAAAACAGAGGCTGGATGTCCTCTCAAAGATAAGTTGTCTGTGCACAGCCTCTTTGATTCAGAATTTTTGCACTTGCAAGATATTTTGCTTACAACTTGGTGTTACTGTATTAGAATGACACAGCAAACACTGAATACATTGAAATGGTTGAAAAGCAATCTTGTAGTCTCCTGTTAATACTGTAAGGGTAATTTAAGGAATTTACACCACAGGTGTCAAATTAAAGGCCTACAGGCTGTCAGGTTTGTCACTGACAGTTTATGTTTTGGTTTTTCCTTTGTCTTTGTTTCCTGTTAGCGCTTTTATTTTGGTTGTTTCTTGCTTGTGTCCCTGAGTGCTATTTCCCCTCAGCTACGGCTGATTGGCACTTGGCCACACCTGGTGGCAGTCAGCCAGCTGCCATTTAAACCTTCCTTGCCATCCAGTCTGTGCTGGAGTATTGTCATTACTACTTGTCATTGTCATTGTAGCTGTAAGCTGTATACTGAATCCTGAATCCGGATAGCTGTTAGCTTTCTCCTAGTTCCTGTTTTCCTGGTATCCTGTCTCCTGTCTCCGAGTTCCTGGTTTGTGTTTTACCTTAATTTTTGGACATTAAATTGTTCTCCTGGACAAAGCCTGCCATCTCTGCATCTTGGGGTTCGTCACCAACACCTTGTGACAGAATACTCTAGCCTAACAGCAACCCCGCAAAGATTACGATTCTAGAACGTCTGGTATCTGTTAAGAGAAGGGGGGCTACTGGCAGGTTTGTCCCTGACAGTTTATGTTTTGGTTTTTCCTTTTGTCTTTTTTACCTGTTAGCGCTTTTATTTTGGTTGTTTCCTGCCTGTCTCCCTGAGCGCTGTTTCCCCTCAGCTGCGGCTGATTGGGACCTGGCCAAACCTGGTGTCAATCAGCCATGTCCTATTTAAACCTGCCTTGCCATCCAGTCTGTGCTGGAGTATTGTCATTACTACTTGTCATTGTAACTGTATGCTGAATCCTGAATCCGGATAGCTGTTAGCTGTCTTCTAGTTCCTGTTTTCCTGGTATCCTGTCTACTGTCTCTGAGTACCTGTTTTTTATTTTATTTTTGAGGACATTAAATTATGTTTTCCTGGACTAAGCCTGCAATCTCTGCATCTTGGGGTTTGTCACCAACACCTTGTGACACAGGCCACATCTGGCCAGTAGGGATGCGTGATATTGACTATCACAATAACCTGCCACTTACACTGAAAACATCCATCCATCCATTTTCTACCGCTTATTCCCTTTCGGGGTCGCGGGGGGCGCTGGCGCCTATCTCAGCTACAATCGGGCGGAAGGCGGGGTACACCCTGGACAAGTCGCCACCTCATCGCAGGGCCAACACAGATAGACAGACAACATTCACACACTAGGGCCAATTTAGTGTTGCCAATCAACCTATCCCCAGGTGCATGTCTTTGGAAGTGGGAGGAAGCCGGAGTACCCGGAGGGAACCCACGCATTCACGGGGAGAACATGCAAACTCCACACAGAAAGATCCCGAGCCTGGATTTGAACCCAGGACTGCAGGACCTTCGTATTGTGAGGCAGACGCACTAACCCCTCTGCCACCGTGAAGCCCTACACTGAAAACAATAAGATTAAAAAAAAACGCCTTTTTGACTATGAGTCTGTCAGTGCATCCAAACTTCAGAGTCCCCAAAACAGTATTTTAAAATAACACTAAGGCTATTAAAATACATCAATTAAGTTGAAGTAGCATACTTGTACTGCAAAGCTATAGTAACGTGCTTTGCTTATCATACATTATGGAAGTTATTTTTCTGTCAGCAATATTATAGACATTATTATTATGAGTTTTATAGTACAAAAAAATCAGATAGTGTTATAATAGGGGACGGTGTGGCGAAGTTGGTAGAGTGGCCGTGCCAGCAATCTGAGGGTTACTGGTTAAATCCCCTTTTACCATCCTAGTCACGTCCGTTGTGTCCTTGGGCAAGACACTTCACCCTTGCTCCTGATGGGTCCTGGTGAGCGCCTAGCTTGGCAGCTCCCACAGTCAGTGTGTGAATGTGTGTGTGAATGGGCGAATGTGGAAATACTGTCAAAGCGCTTTGAGCTCCTTAAAAAGGGGGAGAATAGCGCTATAAAAGTACAACCCATTTACCATTTACCATAATGCGACTTCAGTGTGAACTCTCCCGCGATCCGGTCGCATAATGACTGGATCGCGGTCAGAATAGACAGTTACAAAATAAATAGTTGACAAATGAGCAGAAACAGGCAAAAATTATATTTCAGGAGCGCATGTCAATCAATGCTCCACCACTGATCGTTAATCTGCTTTTCTTTTCTTTCATAAAAAAAAAACTTCGTAAAGTCCAGACTAAAGGCCCAAAAATACTGTCTGTAGAACAGAGTTCACAGAGATCTGTGTGGTCATAATATTTTGCGCTTTATGCACACGGGCTTTGCAGACAACTGCTTTGTGCCACACACTGGTAATACAATTATTACCATGAATATGTACAATCATTTGATCTAAATAGAATAATGTAAAATAATTCAAAGGAAAAATGAGACTCATTTACATCCAAAGTCCGTCTCTGTCCAAGTATTTAACCCTTGAATTTGGAAACAACACATACACATTACCATATTGAAAATGACCATTGAAGAGAACTAAAAAGTCTTACTTATCACACTAGTATCAATCTGATACCAATACTACATACCCTTGGTATCGATACAAACAATATTTGTATCGAAAAGTCCATTCTTACCGTGTTTCTAAAATTGATTTTGCGACGTTCTTCTGGTTATGTGGATGTATAGTACAGGTGTATTGATGCATAAGTGTTACCATAGCAACACAAAGGCAACTCAGCCTCCACCAGTTCCTGGGTCTGGGGTTTTTAAAGAGTTACAACGGCATTTAGGACAATCATTTAAGGAGGTATAGAAGAAGTCTTGAATTAACAGTCATCCACCACACTCCAGTGCATTTGAAGTATTTTGTGAGTTCTTATGACCAGACAGGCTTTGGAAGATGATGAGTTCGTAGCAAAGCAGCTTCTTATCATAACATTCTGCTCCCATCTGGTGAACTGTGAAATATGAACATGTCCTCGTCTCGAGAAGATCTTAATCAACCTCGGCATGTGCGTTCAGACAAGGCGCGACGCAAGTGTCTGCTGCTCGTGCGCATACTGCTCTGTTTCTGTTGAGCGTGTGCATAAGTGGCTCTGAGACATTCCACTGTCACTGAAAAGTGTAGATTCATTGCCCGTGGCTCAATTTCTCTTGTGACTGATGTTGACGAAAGCCATCAAACTAAACAGTTGGAAGGAGGGAGATGCTATAGAGGCCCAGCTGTTTTGACCAGCGCCATGTCTACTTTGTACTCGCTTTCTGTCCACAGAGGAAAATACGAGGCCACGCTAAAATTGTTTTGTAGGGAATAATTTGTCATCAGTAATGCAATTCATCTATGAAATAGATATGATTCAAATGTCATCCAATTTAGAGGAAACTTTTTTTTTACATAAACATACAGCAGTTCCCCAATTTGCAAGCTCAATTAATTCCACGACTGAGCTTGTAACTCAAAACACTCCGCCAATTGAAATTAATTTCGATTAAATTAACCTGTGCTTAGCCCCCCAAAACACCACAATGTTAACTGGTAACATGCCTTATTTAAAGAAAAACAAACTTTTAAATAAAAAATATTGTTTGAAAATCATTACAATAGCATTTAGTACAGTAGTTTTATGAAATTAAAGTACCATATTTGCTAGGCTATAGAGCACACCGTTATTTAAACCGCACACACCAAATTTGAGAACAATATACCATTTTTACATACTGTATATTAGCTGCACCGGACTATAACCCGCACATATAAACTGGTTCAAAGAATTTCAAAAAAATTATCTTTGAATACCTTAAATGTTTCAAAACAGTGCCACGTACACAGCAGTAAAAAGGCTCATTAAACAACACAAAAGTCATTGTCATCAACCTAAAAGCTGCGTAAGCTAGCTCTCCAATCAGCTAAACAGACTCAATAAATCCACAGTGACGTTTTGGTGAATTTAAGAAACTGAAACAATACAAACAGAATACCATTGTAAGGTAATAATACTAACACAGAAAAACATAAACATGTTAGCATATTTGCCAAAGCTAACAATGCTAGCTTTATTATAATATGATAGCATGTACAAATATGCATGACAACACTCCAACAGGTATCACACATGGGAACTTGTTTTAGTTATATTTTAAAACCTACAAACGTTGCTTGGAGTGAAACACTATGAACAGTTTTACTTTCGGTTCAAGGCATGAATCAATCAATCAATCAATGTTTATTTATATAGCCCTAAATCACAAGTGTCTCAAAGGGCTGCACAAACCACAACGACATCCTCGGTAGAGCCCACATAAGGTAAAGAAAACATTCCCCCCCAGTGGGGCGTCGGTGGAGAGGACCGCATATGTGGGCGACCCCCCCACGCCCCCAGGGGACCGAAAGCATAGTGGATCTAACATAACCATGAGAGTCCAGTCCAAAGTGGATCCAATATAATAGCGGGAGTCCCATCCAAAGTGGAGCCAGCAGGAAACAATCCCAAGCGGAGGCGGATCAGCAGAGCAGAGATGTCCCTAGCCGATACACAGGCGAGCGGTCCATCCTGGGTCCCGACTCTGGACAGCCAGTAATTCATCCATGGCCACTGGACCGGACCCCCTCCACAAGCGAGATGGCAGACAGTGGAGAAAAATAAAATAAACTGCAGATCAACTGGTCTAAATAGGGGGTCTCTTTAAAGGCTAGAGTATACAAATGAGTTTTAAGGTGAGACTTAAATGCTTCTACTGAGGTAGCATCTTGAACTGTTACCGGGAGGGCATTCTAGAGTACTGGAGCCCAAATGGAAAACGCTCTATAGCCCGCAGAGTTTTTTTGGGCTCTGGGACGAAACAAGACGTACATTTTCAGCCTGCAGGACCAGAGGTGGGTAGAGTAGCCAGAAATTGTACTCAAGTAAGAGTACTGTTACTTGAGAGATTTATTACTCGAGTAAAAGTAATGAGTAGTCACCCAAATATTTACTTGAGTAAAAGTAAAAAGTATGTTGTGAAAAAACTACTCAAGTACTGAGTAACTGATGAGTAACCTGATTACGGAAACAAATAATGCACAAAAACATAAAATTCAGAGCCAGGAATATCTCTTAAGCAACTAAAACAATAATATATATTAAATAGTAGTACATTAAAATAAAATAAAAAAATGGCACATTGAGCCACAATAACTTAACAGCACCATAGCCTCAGTAGGCATTCATTGATTTGATTGATTGATTGATTGATTAAAACTTGTATTAATAGATTGCACAGTACAGTACATATTCCGTACAATTGACAACTAAATGGTAACACCCCAATAAGTTTTTCATATGAGGTGATCTACCTCATATATACATATACATACACACACATATCATTTATACAAACACATATCATACACACACAAATCATTTATACACACACATTTCATACATATATATATATATATATATATACATACATTTATATATACAGTATATCATTTACATTTATTTATTTTGCTGTTTTTGTTCACATGTTGAAGGTGTTTTAATGAATATACATGCATGTTAAACATATAGATTCCTATCTTTCATGAAGACAAGAATATAAGTTTGTGTATTACCTCATTCTGATGAGTTGCATTGATTGGAATCAGACGTCCACGTTTTTAAATGGAGGAGAAAAAAAAGTTCCTCTTTTCTGTCTAATACCACATGAAAGTCGTTGGTTTTTGGCATCTTATTTGTCCAGCTTCCACATTGTTTTTTATACACTTTACAAGAAATACATTGGCGGCAATCTCCGTAGCTTGCTAGCTTGTTTGCACTGGCTTTCGGAGACTCTTATTTTTTTAGCGCAGGCGCGATGGAGTGGCACTTTTATTGTGAAGACAGGAACTGTGCGATCAGTCTTTAGGCCTTTGACGGGAAGTACGGTTGAAATAAAAAGTGTCTTTTTTCCTTTACACTTTTGATTGATTGATTGAAACTTTTATTAGTGGATTGCACAGTACAGTACATATTCTGTACAATTGACCACTAAATGGTAACACCCCAATAAGTTTTTCAACTTGTTTAAGTCGGGTTTTACGTGTGACAGTCATGTGACCACCTGGCTCTGTTTGATTGGTCCAACGTCACCAGTGACTGCATGTGATTGGTGAAACGCAGGCATGCGTGGATTCTACTTTGAAGCTCTGTCATTAACCAAAACAAACATTAATAGATCGATTAAAAAAAGTAGCGAGTAGCGAGCTGAATGTAGATAAATGGAACGGAGTAAAAGTAGCGTTTCTTCTCTATAAATATACTCAAGTAAAAGTATGTTGCATAAAAACTACTCGTAGAAGTACAATTTATCCAAAAAGTTACTCAAGTAAATGTAACGGAGTAAATGTAGCGCGTTACTGCCCACCTCTGTGCAGGACCTACCACGAGCGAACGCATCCAAAAGATTGCGCCGTAGCACAAACAATAAGACACCTTTTCAGTGTCTCTGTTGGTGTAATATGAAAACTATTTGTTGAATACAAAACATTATAGCCATTAGTTAAAAAAATTCCATAAAACAGCCACATCATTTTATAAGCTGCAGCGTTCAAAGCGTTTAAAAAAAGTAGCATCGTATCGTTTGGAATATACGGTAATTATATTGTTCAGCATTTATATTGGGGAGCAGACTTTTGTAGGTGTCTCCTTTGGGATGTTACTCTGCCAAGTAAGAATTGTAACAAGTTAGTTATGTTGCACACAGACGTCTTTGAGTGATGGACAGGAGAGGTCAGAGTTGACAACAAGCTGTGTCTGTGTACCAAAAGTCATACTTGATCCTTGATTCTTGATTGTTGAGTCCGGACAAGAGGGAACACACTGAAACATGTCAAAAAAAGCATTGGTTCGACTGATTTGCCCGGTCGGTGAACTGGTAGAAAACATTTTTAATGGTTTGTTTCTCTCATTCAGTCGTCCACTTCTTCTCCTTCACCAAACATTCTCAGTTCTGGTGGTTGGAGGGCAGGATTGTGTCGATCTCTGGCTGGACAATTACAACGTTATGGCGTGAAGACTTGTGACCCCACAGTCTGCTCATAACTTAAAGCATAGCGTAAAATGACATTGAGCTTTATTTTTAAGTTTTTCAGCAAAATATATTGAGCCTCTATCAATGTTTTTTCTCCAATCTGCAGCAAAAAGAAATGTACTGTAGCCGTGTCTTGTTTAGTTGAAACATCTGACCTTCTGACTTCTTTCAACACTCTATCTGCCGTAAGTTACAGCAGTGCTGTGTATGCATCAGCTGTCACATGATGCTTTTAGGGGCCTTCTAGACTAAACCACATTGGTCATAAAATAGGTAAAAGTAACAAAAAATGTTAGGCTTGTTTAATGTACTTTCAAATTAAGAACCATAATAATCCTGTTCTTTAGAATAAATCTAAATATGAGCTGGAGTTGAGAAGACATGAGGAAAGGTTCATGGTTTCACCTGAATCTTACTGTTGTTTTTGTCTTTTGTTGTAAAAAAAAAACAGGTAATTCCTCAAGTTATACCCCAAGCTTTCAAGCCACTATATCATGTTTATAAATGCAACATCATGTTTATAAGGCCACTGTTTTTGGATAGTCCTTCAAAAGCTGCAGTCTGTGTTTACAGGTTGCGAGAGGGGCTGGGCTCAGGGCTTTGGAGCCTGCACTCTTTTACAACGTTGTCTTGTCTGTCACTTGACAGTTGACTGCTGCTCCGCTAGACCCCCTCCCATATCCCCCCACAAGCAAACAGCCCTGTTATATTTTCCATTCGAAAAATCCCAGAGGTCACCGGAATGTCTGGCTGTATTGGTTAAAGCCAGATGTGGGTTTTCCTATAAACAATTGTACAGGCAGTATTAAAAAAAAATGGCACCTGACACCATAATAGTGATGACACTGTTCCGTAGCCAAGTTATTTTAAGTCACTTAAGAGAATTAACCTTCTAAAAGTTCTGAACTCCATTACAGGGGCCAGCGTAGTTGCATGTATGTTGCTATGGTATCTGCTACGTGACACTTGTGTCTAAATATACATGGCAAACATCCATCCAGTAGTCCAATACTGTAATGAATAATTTCATAAAACAAAACAATAATGCCTCAAACTTAGCACCGTTTGAAAGATGACAGCCTTCCAACGGTAAAAGTGTCCTTTCTCTACCACTAACCAAGTATCTTTATTTAAGCTAAACCAGTAGCAGAGTGATGTACATTTTCCCAGCCTCCTCTTTACTTTAAGACCAAGATCATCCATGTCAGGGCTATTCATCTGGCTTTCCAGGAATGGGTTATACTCGTATATCGCTTTCTACCTTTTAAGGAACTCAAAGCGCTTTGACTCTATTTCCACATTCACCCACTCGCACACTGATGGCGGGAGCTGCCAGGCAAGGCGCTAACCAGGACCCATCAGGAGCAAGAGTGAAGTGCCTTGCTCAAGGACACAACGGACGTGACTAGGATGGCAGAAGGTGGGGATTGAACCAGGAACCGTCAGGTTGCTGGCACAGCCATTCTCCCAACAGTGCCACGCTGTCCCCTATGACACCATACTGGCCCCAGAGTCCAGTCTAAAACTTGGGAGATGATAATTTTTGCAGAAAATCCTTAAGAACACTAGAATACTCTTGTTGTAAAGAGGAACTTGGACCACTGTCAACACAATGGCAGATCCTTGCATCGACATTTCAAACTTTTGTTTTCAGATTGTGATTTTTTTTAACTACGTGGTGTGGTTTGTCTGCTTCAGATGCAGTCAGTATTCATTTATTCAACTTATTTGTGTCACGCTTGCGGGGCCGCATGTTAGCGGCAGTTTTTTGTGATTTCAAGATGCAAATGGAACGCATGAATGCAGCTTGCAGGTAAAATTATTTTCAATAACACCAGCGGTCAAATTCTATACAAACACTCTCGTGTAGAAGTGTGCACGTAAAACAGATGACTAGTGCGGTTAGTAGCGCACAAAAAGACTATTCGGAAACTCAAAACAAGACTACACTTACGGTGAAGCGTGAAAAGAAACAACAGTGTGCCACAGCAGTCAATTTTTGAGCGCAGACTAAAATGCGAGGCTAGCTTAAATGGGCTGTTGACTACTAACTCAACTCAAGTGGGCCGAACAGAGCTCTGAGGCACGAGTCAAGTCACTTCAAGAAGAAAAAACTAGATTAGGAAGAGAAATCAAAATAAGACAAACAAAGGAATATGCCAACAAACTCAAAATAAGATACGGCCTGGTGTGACAAGCTGTGACAACTTGGTTATAGTAATAGTGTTCCTCTAGGTTCCATTTTAGGTCCTCTCTTTATCAACATTTGGGCTATTCAACTGGTGGCCAGCGAATTCAGTTTAAAAAACTTGTGAAGTACTCACCTTTTTGCAGAAGGTTTTTATGAACCGCAGATCGCTCATGTAACTGAAAAAACAAAAGACAAAAAATTAAATGTCTACTATATATTCTGTGAAAAGTAGTGAAGTGAGTGAAGTGAATTATATTTATATAGCGCTTTTCTCAAGTGGCTCAAAGCACTTTACATAGTGAAACCCAATATCTAAGTTACATTTAAACCAGTGTGGGTGGCACTGGGAGCAGGTGGGTCAAGTGTCTTGCCCAAGGACACAACGGCAGGGACTAGGGTGGCACAAGCGGGAATCGAACCTGCAACCCTCAAGTTGCTGGCACGGCCACTCTACCAACCGAGCTATGCCAAGTACAAAATAGGAAGTCTGGCCCCTTGGTCCTTAGCTTTCTGGAAATGTGGCTCCTATTACAATTTAGTTTAATATCCCGGATTTATGAAAAACAAGGATTTCCCACTTTTCGCTTGGGAGTCACCGATAGCTCGCCACACCTTTACGAGTAGCACGCCAAAAGGTTCCAGGGATTTGATGCGTTGTTGCGCATTGCAAACAGCTGCTAGATGCTGGCCGAACGATCAAGTTATTTCTATGCATCCATTCATCTCTTTCCGCTTGTCCGAGGTCGGGTTGCGGAGGGTGGCTGCCTAAGCAGCGAAGCCCAGACTACCCTCCCCTCAGCTACTTTGTCCAGCTCTTCCCAGGGGATTCCGAGGGGTTCTCAGGCTTGCTGGGAGACTAAGTCTCTCCAATGTGTCTCAATGTGAAGGGGCAGTGGCTATACTCCGAGACCCTCCCGAATGAGGAAGCATCTCACTCTATCTCTAAGGTAGAGCAAGGCCCTCCAAGGGAGGAAACAAATTTTGGCCGCTTGAACCCACGATCTTGTCTTTTCTGTCATAACCTTAAGCTCATGACCGTAGGTGAGGATAGGAACTTAGATCGACCGGTAAATTGAGAGCTTTGCCTTCCGTCTCGGCTCCTTCTTCACTACAAAAGATCGATACAGGGTCTGTATCACTGCAGATGCAGCACCAATCCGCCTGTCGATCTCAGGATACACTTTTACCTCACTTGTGAACAAGTCCCGAAGGTACTTGAACTCCTCCACCCGGGTCAGGGTCTCGTACCCAACCCGTATATGGCACTCCATAGACTCAAACTTGAAAGTGAACTGAACAGCTGTGAACTGATCCTGTGAGAGCTGGATATCATGGTCAGATGAATCCAGCAGGAGCACATCAAAAAGCAAAAACCTAACCCTGCAGTCACCAAACCGAATCCCCTCAACGCCCTGACTGGTCCACAGTTCCACGACCAGGACAAAAGCCACACTGCTCCTTCTGGATCCGAGGTTCGACTATTTGGCGTAGCCTCCTCTCCAGTACACCGGAATAGACCTTACCCGGAAGGCCAACGACCGTCATCCCTCAATAGTTTGAAAACACAAACCAGTTCCCCTTTTTATTTAGAGGATGCACCAACCCAGTCTGCCAATCCAGAGAGACTGCCCCTGAAGCCAACGCAATACTGTAGAGTCTTGTCAACCAAGATAGCCCCACAGGAACATGTTCATAACCCGTTTGAAGTTCTTTCCGGAGGTGGAAATTGAAACCCTCTCTGACGGGAGACTCCACCAGACATTCCCAGCCTACCCTTACTTTGCGTTTGGCCAGGTCTGACCGGCATCCTCTCCCACCATCAAAGAGTCGACTCTCCACCCGTGATCGGTTAAACTCTTTGCCCCTCTCTTCAAGCGAGTGTCCAAAACATGAGACCACAAATCCGGTGACACAACCACAAAGCCAATCATCCAACTGTGGCCTAGGGTGTCCTGTGCCAAGTGCACATATGGACACTCTTATGTTTGAACATTATGTTTTTATGAACAATCTGTGACAAGCACAAAAGTCCAGTAAAAAAAACACCACTCTGGTTTAAATCCGAGCGATCGTTCCTCCCACTCACGCCTCTCAAGGTTTTACTATCATTGCCAATGTGAGCATTTAATTCCCCTGGTAGAACAAGGGAACCCCCTGAGGGAGCACTCTCCAGTAGGCCCTCGAGGGACCCCAAAAAATGGTGGTTCCTCTAAACTACCGTTTGGTGCGTAACCACAATCAATAGTCAGGACCCGTCCTCCCACCCCGATGCGGCAGCTCTGACTCGCGGGCAACAAGTATTGCCACCCCTGCCTTTGCCTTTGACTGCTGGCAACGCCAGAGTTGAATAGAGCCCAGCTCTTCTCGAGACCACTGGTTCCAGAGCTCAAGATGTAGCTTCTTTAGCCAACGATCAGACTGCCAAGGGCCCTGTCTTTGACTGCTGCTGAGCTCACAAAGCACCCAACCTCTTGGGGCCCTATTATAGGTGGTAAGCAATGCCAGAAATGGGGCGCTCGCCATCGAGGCCCCACCTCCAGGTCTGATTCCAGAGCATGGCTCCTTAATCCCCTTCCTGGCAAGTAAACACTACAGGACTGTCTCAGAAAATTAGAATATTGTGATAAAGTCCTTTATTTTCTGTATTGCAACTAAAAACATGAAAATGTCATACATTCTGGATTCATTAAACATCAACTGAAATATTCCAAGCCTTTTATTATTTTAATATTGCTGATAATGGCATACAGCCTAAGAAAACTAAAAAAAATCCTATCTCAAAAAATGTGAATATTTCACCAGACCAAGTAAAAAAAAAATGTATAACAGCAAAACAAAATAAAACATTGGAAAATGTCAATTAATGCACTCAGTACTTGGTTGGGAATCATTTTGTATGGATTACTGCATCAATGCAGCGTGGCATGGAGGCAATCGGCCTGTGGCATTGCTGAGGTGTTATGGATGCCCAGGATGCTTCAATAGCGGCCATCAGCTCATTTGCATTATTGGGCCTGTTGTCTTTCAGCTTCTTCTTCACAGTAACCCACAAATTCTCTATGAGGTTCAGGTTAGGGGAGTTGGCAGGCCAATGGAGGACAGTAATTTAATGGTCAGTACATCAGTTACTGCTGCTTTTGGCACTGTGGACAGGTGCCGGATCCATCCATCATTTTCCGCTTATCCGAGGTCGGGTCGCGGGGGCAGCAGCCTAAGCAGGGAAACCCAGACTTCCCTCTCCCCAGCCACTTCGTCTAGCTCTTCCCGGGGGATCCCGAGGTGTTCCCAGGCCAGCCGGGAGACATAGTCTTCCCAACGTGTCCTGGGTCTTCCCCGTGGCCTCCTACCGGTTGGACGTGCCCTAAACACCTCCCTAGGGAGGCGTTCGGGTGGCATCCTGACCAGATGCCCGAACCACCTCATCTGGCTCCTCTCGATGTGAAAGAGCAGCGGCTTTACTTTGAGTTCCTCCCGGATGGCAGAGCTTCTCACCCTATCTCTAAGGGAGAGCCCCGCCACACGGCGGAGGAAACTCATTTCGGCCGCTTGTACCCGTGATCTTACCCTTTCGGTCATGACCCAAAGCTCATGACCATAGGTGAGGATGGGAACGTAGATCGACCGGTAAATTGAGAGCTTTGCCTTCCGGCTCAGCTCCTTCTTCACCACAACGGATCGGTACAACGTCCGCATTACTGAAGACGCCGCACCGATCCACCTGTCGATCTCACGATCCACTCTTCCCTCACTCGTGAACAAGACTCCTAGGTATTTGAACTCCTCCACTTGGGGCAGGGTCTCCTCCCCAACCCGGAGATGGCATTCCACCCTTTTCCGGGCGAGAACCATGGACTCGGACTTGGAGGTGCTGATTCTCATGCCGGTCGCTTCGAGGAACCACACTGTTCCTCCTGAATCCGAGGTTCGACTATCCGACGTAGCCTCCTCTCCAGTACACCTGAATAAACCTTACTGGGAAGGCTGAGGAGTGTGATCCCACGATAGTTGGAACACACCCTCCGGTCCCCCTTCTTAAAGAGAGGAACCACCACCCCGGTCGGCCAATCCAGAGGTACCGCCCCCGATGTCCACGCGATGCTGCAAAGTCTTGTCAACCAAGACAGCCCCACAGCATCCAGAGCCTTAAGGAACTCCGGGCGGGTCTCGTCCACCCCTGGGGCCTTGCCACCGAGGAGCTTTTTAACTACCTCAGCGACCTCAGCCCCAGAAATAGGAGAATCCACCACAGATTCCCCAGGCACTGCTTCCTCATAGGAAGACCTGTTGGTGGGATTGAGGAGGTCTTCGAAGTATTCCTTCCACCTATCCACAACATCCGCAGTTGAGGTCAACAGAACACCATCCGCACCATACACGGTGTTGATAATGCACTGCTTCCCCTTCCTGAGGCGGCGTATGGTGGTCCAGAATCGCTTCGAAGCCGTCCGGAAGTCGTTTTCCATGGCTTCCCCGAACTCCTCCCATGTCCGAGTTTTTGCCTCCGCGACCGCTGAAGCTGCACACCGCTTGGCCTGTCGGTACCTGTCCACTGCCTCCGGAGTCCTATGAGCCAAAAGGACCCGATAGGACTCCTTCTTCAGCTTGACGGCATCCCTCACCGCTGGTGTCCACCAAGGGGTTTTAGGATTGCCGCCCCGACAGGCACCAAATACCTTGCGGCCACAGCTCCGATCTGCCGCCTCGACAATAGAGGTGCGGAACATGGTCCACTCGGACTCAATGTCCAGCACCTCCCTCGTGACATGTTCAAAGTTCTTCTGGAGGTGGGAATTTAAACTTTGTCTGACAGGAGACTCTGCCAGACGTTCCCAGCAGACCCTCACAATGCGTTTGGTCCTCCCAGGTCTGTCCGGCATCCTCCCCCACCATCGCAGCCAACTCACCACCAGGTGGTGATCGGTAGAAAGCTCCGCCCCTCTCTTCACCCGAGTGTCCAAAACATGAGGCCGCAAATCCGATTACACAACTACAAAGTCGATCATGGAACTGCAGCCTAGGGTGTCCTGGTGCCAAGTGCACATATGGACACCCTTATGTTTGAACATGGTGTTTGTTATGGACAAACTGTGACGAGCACAAAAGTCCAATAACAAAACACCACTCGGGTTCAGATCCGGGCGGCCATTCTTCCCAATCACGCCTCTCCAGGTTTCACTGTCCGTGCCAACGTGAGCGTTGAAGTCTCCCAGTAGGACAAGGGAATCACCCGGGGGAGCACTTTCCAGTACTCCCTCAAGTGTTCCCAAAAAGGGTGGGTACTCTGAACTGCTGTTTGGTGCATAAGCACAAACAGTCAGGACCCGTTCCCCCACCCGAAGGCGGAGGGAGGCTACCCTTTCGTCCACCGGGTTGAACTCCAACGTACAGGCTTTGAGCCGGGGAGAAACAAGAATTGCCACCCCAGCCCGAGCGCCTCTCACTGCCGGCAACGCCAGAGTGGAAGAGGGTCCAATCCCTCTCGAGAGAAGTGGTTCCAGAGCCCTTGCTGTGCGTCGAAGTGAGTCCAACTTTATCCAGCCGGAATTTCTCGACTTCGCGCACTAGCTCCGGCTCTTTCTCCCCCAGTGACGTGACGTTCCACGTCCCAAGAGCTAGCTTCTGTAGCCGAGGATCGGACCGCCAAGTGCCCTGCCTTCGGCTGACGCCCAGCTCACATTGCAACCGACCTCTATGGCCCCCTGCTATGGGTGGTGAGCCCATTGGAGGGGTGACCCACGTTGCCACCAGGCGCTCGCCATCGTGCCCCACCTCCGGGCCTGGCTCCAGAGGGGGGCCCCGGTGACCCGCGTCCGGGTGAGGGAAATCTGGGTCCATGATTTTTCTTCTTCATAAAGGTCTTCGAGCTGCTCTTTGTCTGATCCCTCACCTAGAACCTGTTTGCCTTGGGAGACCCTACAAGGGGGCTTTATGCCCCCGGACAACATAGCTCCTAGGATCATTGGGACACGCAAACTCCTCTACCACGATAAGGTTGCAGCTCAGAGAGGTGCCAGATCATGCTGGAAAATTAAATCATCATATCCATACAGCTTTACAACAGATGGAAGCATGTACACAACTGCATTGACTCTGGACTTGATGAAACACAGTGGACCAAAACCAGCAGCTGACATGGCTCCCCAAACCATTGCTGACTGAGGGAACTTCCATTGTCTAAAGTTCAGGAGTGGCTTGACCATCGGAATACGGCTATTGAAGCTGTATCTGTTGAAAAGCTCGATGGAGATGATGATCTTTTTTCCTTTTTTTTTAATGTATATTATGTTTATTAACTCGGCAATTATGGACACATGAAGACTTTAAAAATGACCAATGTATGATTCTGAAACGACTTGGTATCGGATTAATACCCACATTTGTGGTATCACCCACAACTAATGTAATCCAAATCACTGCCGTTGTGTCCTTTTGTCAAGAAACTTCACCCTGGCCCTCTGTGGCGCTCACACTGGTGAAGGAATGATAGGTAGTGGTCGGAATGCCGTTGGCGTAAATTGGCAGCCACGCTTCTGTCAGTCTACCTCAGGGCAGCTGTGGCTACCAAGGTAGCCTACCACCACAGAATGATGAGTGAATGAATGATGGGTTCTTACTTCTCTGTGAGCGCTTTGAGTGTCTAGTGTATTTTTATTATTATTGTTATTACTATTATAATTTTTATTATGTAACTCAAATAAAGGAGAGAGTGGCAGCATGTGTCCCTGTGCCTACATGATAGGGGACAGGCATCAAACTCAAGGCCCAGGGGGCCAGATATTGCCCGCCCCATCATTTTATACGGCCGGCAACCACCTGGAAATAAAATGCATCAATGACGTACCTTATCTTTTCTTAAATGTATTCGGCCTTTCCATTTTTACAGAAAAAAATATATGAACTGAATAAAATTGCATAACTTTTAAACATTAATGGTATCCGATTGTCACCGCCTGCTGCCACCTTGTGGTTTGTATTTTCAGTTTTCACCTTGTTGGTGCAGTAGACCTGGTTCTTAAATTTCTCCTTCCCCCTAGAGTCCCTGTGTTCCCCTTTGTGGACAGAAATTTGAGACATGCACAGCTGTTTCCAATCTTCCCAATACTACTTAAGCAGCACCTTGGCAGCTGGATGGCACTCGGCAATTCCACTCCTCGACTCTCCACGTCAGAAGTCTTCTATGCTTCCCGAGTTTTATGATACTTACCTTTTTGGCTTTTCCCAGTGCCATCCAGCTTGGTGTTGTCTGGTAGTTGGACATCTTGCAACTCCAACCAAAGTCAAAATAATTTTTATATATTAGCGTTTGTTCTTTTCTGTACGGTGCTCAATTTGTTTTCTCTTTTTCGCACCGTCACTACTTGTCTTGATCATAGCTGAGTAATTTTCCATAAGTAAAAAAACTGTTTTACTAACCGTCCATCTGCATCCTTGGCTACCTCACTATTGCATTTAATTGCATTGTGACACCAATATTGCAAACAAATATATCATCATACCTTCCAAACATTATTTTGGTTGAAATAAAAATCAAGTTATATACATATCTTCTTGACTTATGATTCTAAAGCCAGTTATTTATCAAATTGTGCACTGTGAAAATAATAATAGATTTTACATTACAGTATATTACTGTAAATTTAAAAAACTCTACCAAACTTCTGTTGACTAAGCTGCTAGTTTTAGCATAAAATTTATGGTTGTGGTTTCTACGGTGTATTACTGTAAGTGGAATAACAGTGGCATGATTTTTACTGTAAAGAAATGGCAGCTATGTTGCCAGAATAAAACACAGTGGTAAAGTTTTTTAATTTACAGTAATACGTTGTAAAAAAATAAATTAAAAAACATTGTGCATTTTACAGTAAAATCCTGGCGACAGTCATTTTTAAGTAAAAAAAAAGGCACTGTTTTTCAATTATGTTGGTAAAATTCTGGACTGAGTTGCCAGTTTTTTACTGTAAAATCTACATGTTTTTTTTTTACAGTGTACGTAACAATACATTCAATAATCAAATGCATGGATCATTTTATATATTATTTGCTCTCACCAGCGGCCGTCTGAGGGCAGCCATAACTGCAATGTGAATTGTGAATTATATTTATTTAGCACTTTTCCCTAGTGACTCAAAACGCTTTACGTAGTGAAATCAATAGCAATGTGGCCCTCAATGAATACAAATTTGACACCCCTGTGATAGGGCGAGGTAACACAGAGAATGCACAGGCTCTTTCCAGTGCATTCATTTTATATCCATTAGGAAATTGCAGATCACTTTGGCCGTAGGGTCCTCTTTGGCAGTCTTTTAGCACTTTTTGGATTTTTTACTGATTGTTTTTTAAATGATTCAATGAATATATGAGCCCCTTTTTCTCAGCACTGTCCTTTCTTCTTTCCCATGGTTTTGAGTCTCACTGATAGGAGATTAATGTATTACTATGACTGCTAATTTAAAGAAATGTTCATTATGATCACGTGGAGCCTCTACCGACTGACTTAGCTAGTGGCATTCAATCACCTTATTCAGTGTAGCACAGGGATCCCCTTGTATTGATTTATATGAATTCACAATCATCACTGGACATCCTGGACGAACCCCAGCATGAATCTTACAGGCCATGAAAACCTCATGCAAATCTGGCTATGCTTCAGCTTGTCTGGTGGTCGGCTGATAAAGTGAGAGACATCAAAGACACAAAGAGGGAAAAATCTGGACAGATGTGACCGCTCAAATGCAAAACTATTTAGTGAAAGATAACCAGGACAGATGAAACATATCAGTCAGTCTTACACGCTGCCCCTTTGGGTGAAAATATGAACAATTAAGCAACACAATTGCATCGTTATTTAACATGAAATCTGTCTTTTCGATCTGCGCACGTTCAAGATAATGCCCTTTTACAGCAGAAGTGCTCATGAATACCATAATAAGAGTGTAATACGATTGTTAGTGCACATCTAAAACAAGAAATACGGGTAAGCAAAAGACCACCTTTGGTGTCAGTGTCAGATAAGTACACTGAGATAACCCCAGAATTTTATGGTCTCATAAATATTCTTAGTCCCACTTTATTCTCCATTTATGCAGCACATAAAATCATTCGGAACGGCCATGTGGAGCTACTGGCTGAAATTCGTCACAGATTTGTGACCCGTGTCCTTTAAAACCTCTTAAATCCTGGGACACGTTGCACACTGACCTAACCAGAAACGTAATCCTGACAAAAATATTGTTTAGGCACTTCATACTGTAGAGATCACAAACCAACCACATGGTCTACTGAATGTAGTATATGTTTCCAAACTGTACGGATCTAGTATTTCATTACCTCAGTTATCAAGTTTTTTCTGCTCTAATGGGGCCTGTTTCTTTTTAGGTCTTGGCTTCCTGCAATTTCTTTGTATTCAATTGTCATGCAGTCATTGAACAATCCACCTCAATTTGTGCTGCGGGTCCAGGGATTTGTCATGATGTCATTCCAATGCCAAAGCCTACAAAAGTACTTTTTGAATCAAAAGTCATGATCAACATAAAAAAACAAAAACGATGTAAGAATACATCGGAATATATCTAGATCACTGGTTTTCTAGACTTTTTTCACCAAGAACAACCCTGAAAAACACTTAGCTCTTCAAATACCATCATAATGACCAACATTAAAATACAGTTGCGTAATAGGCCTATGTACACATTAAAAACAAGGGAGATGTTTTATATGCAAGTATATTCAATACATTTGGACACTGATGCACAAACATCAACAATGATACATATTTACAGACTTATTTGGCGTACCACTAACACTAGAAGACCCAGGATTTTTTGCTCTACCTATAAAACCCAGAGGGCAGCCGATCAGCTGGAAGGCCCCCTGTGAACCTTCCTTTTGTTATGTAAATGGTGAAATCACTGGGGGACCACAGGAGGGGACATGCTGAGCCACTTCACTCAAAACACCCTGACATAAAATGGGGGAGGGGGAGAATCAGATAGGAGCTGCTAACTGAGTGTCTGTCTTTCACCAGTTTCCCAAGGTGGCAGCCTGGGCAGAACATATGAGCTGAATCAAAATGTAATATATGTAGAAGGATGTAGAAGTTGTCAGGACCCTACAACTGGGCTTCCAACATCCCCACCAGACACATAGGAAAAGTAAAAGAACAGAACCACATAAAAAAAGCACTCAAAATTTGTGGTAGCCCCACCAGTCATTTACAGAATTGCTCATCAAGTTGATATCTGTAGAAGATAATGATTTATTTTATGCAACATTTTGTCAAACTGAGATACACCAGAAACGTATTTGATTTGTTTTATTTTACAATTTGTATATTGTTTTAGCCTGTTCTTTCCCTCTATTTTCTCTTTTCCTGTCTCTCAATCAAAAAAATCAATCAAACTCCCGGTCTCATTTCATAGATAACCAGACTGACTGTTGCTTATTTCCCATACTGTAATCAATCAATCAATCAATGTTTACTTATATAGCCCTAAATCACTAGTGTCTCAAAGGGCTGCACAAACCACTACGACATCCTCGGTAGGCCCACATAAGGGCAAGGAAAACTCACACCCAGTGGGACATCGGTGACAATAATGATCCAACACAGCAGCGAGAGTCCCGTTCACAGCGGAGCCATCAGGAAACCATCCCAAGAGGAGGCTGATCAGCAGCGCAGAGATGTCCCCAGCCGATACACAGGCGAGCAGTACATGGCCACCGGATCGGACCGGACTCCCTCCACAAAGGAGAGTGGGACATAGAAGAAAAAGAAAAGAAACGGCAGATCAACTGTGATGTAATGTGATGTTATGTTATGTTATGTCTAAGATATGATATTATATTAAAGTTATATTATATTATATTATATTAAAGTTAAAGTACCAATGATTGTCACACACATACTAGATGTGGCGAAATTATTCTCTACATTTGACCCATCACCCTTGATCACCCCCTGGAAGGTGAGGGGAGCAGTGGGCAGCAGCGGTGCCGCGCCCGGGAATCATTTATGGTGATTTAACCCCCAATTCCAACCCTTAATGATGAGTGCCAAGCAGGGAGGTAATGGGTCCCATTTTTATAGTCTTTGGTATGACTTATATGTCTGATTTCAAAATACCAGTTATGGATTTGAGCTGTGCCAGGTTCTGCTCAACTCCTCTGGTCAGCTTTACGCAGAAGACAAAAGACATTCACACCTTAATTCTCAGATGTGCTCAGAGAACGCACCCCAGGGGCACTGCCATGCTAATGACCAATGTGGCCATTATGGCTCATGTGACTGCAACCACCCCGACTAGTTTTGTGGCCGTTGACCCACCTGACTCATTGAGGACTCTGAGGGCGCATATCTTCTTGAAAGGTCTTCGTTTGTTGGCACATATCAGAGACTTCATTTTTTCTGGTGATGATTTGAGTTTGCAGACTTTCAATATTTTGCTGCAGACTTTTCACATCTTGTTTGTGTTCTGTTGTTGCTTTTCTTAGATAGTTTTTCATTTCTTTGATTACTTCTTTCATTTCTTTCATATCATGGTGCCATCCACCCATTTTTTCTTTGATTTCTTCTTTCAATTCTTCTTTAATTTCTTCTTTCAATTCATGGAGTATTTTTTGTAGTACCCCTTCTTGATTCACATCATGTCCTGTGTCCAGTCTCAAATCTTGTTTCCAGTTGTGTCCTGTGTCGGCTGACACCGAGCGTTTCGGGATTTCAGTCTTTCCTTTTAACTTTTGGCATCGCGGCAGGTCGATGACGTCAGTGCCTCTTGTGTCTTAACGGCAGTTGCTTTAGCGACTTGCAGCACTTATAACTTGTTTGTTTCAACAAATTTGTACCTTTCGCCGTTCAGAGATCAATTTGAGGTATCAGCCAGTCAACTTGTATCACTCTGCGACATTGGAAGCACTTTAAAACAGCTGTAAACTCGCCGTAGCCTTTGGTTGTTAGGCAACCGCTATGAATTGCGGTAAGACGCTGATGGCTTGGGTCTAACGGCTCTTCCAACTTGTCTTATTTCAGCGTATCAGTGCCTCTACACTGTTCAAAATCAGGTCGAAGATGCCAGGTGACTCTCCTGTGGCTGTGATCGCAAAGCAGTGGTCAAAATCTTCAGATTTAATAAAAACTCTGGTAGCAAAAGCGGAGCCTTTTTCTTTGCGTCCTTTCTCATTGACAGGGTGACGCTTTTGTGTTTTGGGGAAAATACTTTAAATAAAATATTTTTCTGCTTGCGATAACCTTCATTGTTTTTTCCAATACATGCACATCATCAACATGAATCATTTAACAATCAAGCAAAGCAACAGAACAAAAAGACTGGAAGTTTTTTTTCTGATTGGATTCATCGAATAATTGTTGCAGCCCTAGTTCCGTTAGATGTGGGTTCACTCCCATCTCCCTCAAAAGTTGCCAGTTGTGGCCAAAGCAATATTTAATAACAGTTTTTTTGTCGGTAAAATGGCTTAACCAGCATATTTATATGCTGATTAAAATGCACTGTACACATAGTAGAGGCCAAAAGTTTGGACACAACTTCTCATTCAATGAGTTTTTTTTCTTTTCATGACTATCTACATTGTAGATTGTCACTGAAGGCATCAACACTATGAATGAACATATGTAATAATAATAATAATAATAATAATAACTTAGATTTTATATCGCGCTTTCTAGACACTCAAAACGCTCACAGAGAAGTGGGACTCATCATTCATTCACACCTGGTGGTGGTAAGCTACATCAGTAGCCACAGCGGCCCTGGGGTAGACTGACGGAAGCGTGGCTGCCAGTTTGCGCCTATGGCCCCTCCGTCCACCACCTATCATTCATTCACCAGTGTGAGCGGAATCGGGGCCAAGGGTGAAGTGTCCTGCCCAAGGACACAACGGCAGCGATTTTTGGATGTCAATAGGTGGGAAGCGAACCTGAAACCCTCAGGTTTCTGGCCGGCCGCTCTACCTACTACGCCATGCCGCCCCATGTGGAGTTATGTACTGAACAAAAAAGGTTAAATAACTGAAAACATGTTTTATATTCTAGTTTCTTCAAAATAGCTTCCCTTTGCGCTGATTACTGCTTTGCACACTGTTGGCATTCTCTCGATGAGCTTCAAGAGGTAGTCACCTGAAATGGTTTTCACTTTACAGGTGTCATAGTTTTGATGCCTTCAGTGACAATCTACAAAGTCAATAATTTTGAAAATAAAGACAATGCATTGAAATGATAAGGTGTGTCCAAACTTTTGGCTTGTACTGTATTTGTATTGCTTGTTGAAAAATGTTCGTCTTAAAGACAATAGACTATCATCCGCAATGTCGTGTACACAGGAACATGGTGAATTACTGCCGGACAGTTTCCGCTCATGCTCATCAATCAAGACATACTTCAAACTGGCAAGGGGGACAGCGTAATGGTCCATTTGGTGACAAATATCTCAGAGCACAAAAATGATTAACATCTGGCACCGTTGAAGATATGTGAACGTCGTAAACACCCTGCTTGACCTACCGTCCACTCACTCCTTAATCGAGGAGGCATTGGAGAGGAGGGAAGATGGCGTGCTTGCATCTTGCTGAGAAAGAAGGAATGGCAGAGACGACCTTTTTTTTAAGTGGGACTATCAGCTCATCTCTATGTGGCTCCAAGTGCCACGTGTTTTGGCTCTCCTTGTGTTGACGCCGAGCTACGAGGCATCTTTCCCTCCTCTGTGACCTGAGATAGCATCAAGGCTATAACCTGGTTCTTTTGAAGACAGCCCGGTTTTCCTTTTCTCTTTTTTTTTTTTTGCACGGACACTTCAGTTGTCAACATTGTTGTTGTGTCATAAAAGGAGAAGATAAGTCCGGCACATTGCAATGTGCAATATCAATAATCTATGACAACATGAAACTTGAGCACCATTATGGATGTGCTTTGTTCTCCTGTGGTCACCTCATCCTAGAGGGGGTTGTCAACATGGTCTAAATTGTCCTATCTGTGTCTGGGTGGGCTTTTAAGGAAGGCCCATCAGTTAAGGCTTCATTAAAGCGTTTACTCCTGATGCCGCATGGAGGAGTCTCAGCCTCCTCCAGCCTTTTAACAGACTATGATTTATTTCAACTGTTGTCTCCTTTCTGAGGTAAATGCACATTCCCGTTAAGCCCAACTGGTGTTTATTTGCAGTATGATGTGCAAACCCTTTTTATTGCTTCAACTGCACAACGTGTAATCTGTGTGTCAAGATACGGGTCTGAGGAGATGCAGTAGTGTGTATCCCTCCCCACCCCGAGAATAGGCAAGATAATCCCAGAAAACAGTACTGTACACGTGTCATTTGTTGAGTTTTTACAGAAACTAACCACCGGCATAATGGCTTCAAAAATACTGTATGTCTTCCAAACGTTGAGGCTTTAACCCAGCCGTTGGTACACTGCAAAAGTCATTGTTCAAAAAAAGAAAAAAAAAGTACTAAAGTGAGGGGTATTTTACTTGAACTAAGTAAAATGATCTGCCAATACAACAGTGAAGTGAGTGAATTATATTTATATAGCGCTTTTTCTCTAGTGACTCAAAGCGCTTTACATAGTGAAACCCAATATCTAATTTTTACATTCAAACCAGTGTGGGTGGCACTGGGAGCAGGTGGGTAAAGTGTCTTGCCCAAGGACACAACGGCAGTGACTGGGATAGCTGAAGCGGGGATCAAACCTGCAACCCTCAAGTTGCTGGCACGGCCGCTCTACCAACCGAGCTATACCGCCCCAAGTACCGAACAAGAAAATTTGGCTTGTCAAGACTTTCCAAAACAAGTAAAATTAAAGCTGCAAGCAGCGATGCACGGGACCGACTTTTGCTGTTTTTTCCTGTCTTTACCCATTCAACATATCTTTACCTGCACATTACTTACCTTCCCTGCATCCTGGGGTCACACTGGTGCTTCTTTCTTTCACCCATACACGCTGATGCTTCCTGCCATCACCCAGACAACATATCTTTACCTGCACATTACCTACCTTCTTTGTATCCTGGTGTCAAACTGGTGCCTTTTTCTTTTACCCAGTCAACATAACTTTGCACGTCACTGAGTTAGAGGCAGTTTTGACTGAGCAGGAAGCCGCCATTTTGTGACAGCAGTACACACAACAGCACCAAGAAAACATATCTTTACCTGCACATTACCTACCTTCTCTGTATCCTGGAGTCGAACTGGTGCCTCCTTCTTTCCCCCAGTCAACAAATCTTTACCCACACAGTACCTACCTTCTCTGCATTGTGTGGTCCCGCTGGTGCTTCCTGCTTTTAAGTGGCCATCTTGAGACGGCAGCAGCGCAGCAGCATCAGCGTAACAGTTCTTTGAAGGCTCGTAAAATCAAAACCGGAGCAGTTAGAAAAACTCTTTGCGCAACTTTTAATCAGATGGATTCAATCTCTATACTGTGCGAGTTTGAAGCCAACACAACCGACGCGCTCAGGGGAGATAATGTTTGAAAAAAGGTGACAGGTTTTTACAAAACATTTGTTTTGAAGGGGTAATTGCCAACTTCCTGTTGATTTTGCTGAAGGATGTAAAGAATGAAATGTAGGTCTAAGTAAGACCTACATATAAGTCTTTGTTTCATGTCTCTTTGACATTCCTACCGGAAGTTACAAGCAGTTGTGTCTGTGTTTTCTTCCTAGGAGCAGTTTTGTCTGTTTTATTCCTTAAGGGTGCTACAGCACAATTTTTTTAGTTTTGGGTTTTTTTTTTGTTTTTTTTTAGATCGCAAATTTCGCCAGTCCTGATGTGTGTGTCCAGTTTGGTGAGTTTTGAAGCATTTTAAGGGGGTCAAATTACAGCTCAAAGAGGCAAAAATGAAATTTTTTAGGAAACTTTTTTTTTGAAGGGGGTTTTTTCAACTTCCTGTTGATTTTTGCTGGAGAAGGTCAGTGAATGAAATCTAGGTCTAGGTCAGACCTACATAGAGGTATTTGTTTCATGTCTTTACAACATTCCTAACAGAAGTTACAAGCAGTTTTGTATGTGTTTTTTCCTAGGAAGCGCTAGAGCACAATTTTGAGTTTTGGGTTTTGGTTTTTTGATTAGATTGCAAGTTTTACCACTCCTGATGTGTGTATTAAATTTGGTGAGTTTTGAAGCATGTTAATGGGGTCAAATTACAGCTCAAAGAGGCGGCGGTATAATAATAATGAAACCTTAGAAATACAATAGGGTTCTCTGTCCCAAAGGGACATTTGGTCCCTAAAAAGCTAACCTCAATGAACCCAAAATACCTTAAAATAAGTATATTCTCACTAATAACAAGTGCACTTTTCTTGGTAGAAAAAAAGGACCTTTTTGCTCAATATGTTGAAAAATATTCTTAAAATAGGTAAATGCTAGTGCCATTATCTTGACAAAATGATATGCCCTCGGCATTATATTTCTTGAAACCAACAAACTTATACTAAAAACTAATTTTATTGTTCTTAATGGAAAAGCAACAAGGAAATCACTTGTTACTCTCGGGGTCTCCTAGCCACTCAGGCAAATCATGTGGTCTAAAAATGCATTTTTCCATCCATAACATCACATCATCGAGCCAAGTGCGTGCTCTTTCAGTCAATTAGTGCGCATATATACAGGCTGGCCCCCGGCCAAAATTGTTTTAATTGTAATTTTGAGGAATTTACCTGAATGTGCATGAACAATTTCTGTTCAAAATTGTTTGAAATGTTTAAATATTAACTGTCACTTTGCTGTTCTGTGCCAACTTCTATATGACTACATGTTTTCTATTGTTTCATTGAAAATAAAACTGTTTTTTTGATTATGAAACACAATTGTGTCAAAATCATGATTTTTTTTTTTCATGCTTGAAATAAGAAATTATTAAGTTAAAGTAGTTTTATACTTGTGAGTGTTGATCACACAGCTTTGCAACAGTTGATATTCTAGTTCCAAGCATGTTTTACTCAATATAGGTCATAAATTCTCAGCAACAAGCTGTAATATCTTACTGAGATAATTTCGGACCAAACACCTTAAAACAAGTAAAATACTAACTTAAAATCTGCTTAGTGAGAAGAATGGTCTTATCAGACAGAAAATAAGCAAATATCACCCTTATTTGAGATATTTAATCTTACTTAGATTTCAGTTTTTGCAGTGTAAACAGGCATTAAAACTGCCTTATGTCAGAAATGATTTTGGTAGTGGGCACTCACGTTCGACCAAGCTGCAATTTGCCCTCATTCTGGTTAACTCATGCCCCGAAGGCATAATTTTACTCTCAGCTTCAACAGGAATATTGTAACCATCCATTTTTGTGTATGTGCACGTCAGGCGAGCATCCGCGCAAGACAGCTATCATTTCATGAACGGCAGGAAAATTTTTACGAGGCACTTTTGTACATTAAAAGTATTAAAACTAATCAGATTTAGGTAATCTGTGATAGCTTGATCGATGTGATAGTTTATCTGGCCAAAACAACCACATATTTTGTCTGTTAAATGCAACAAAGCAAATATGTGTAAACACTACAATGGTGACTCGACATACGAACCCCACATTGTTCAAACTTTTCAAAATACGAACCACAGACAGAATAAAAAATTGTGTACAAACCTTGTCTTTGAGTAGGAATGTTTAATCCTTACAGTGTATTTCCAAGATGGTGCCGCTGTAGTGGCTGCCGTTGGCAGGAATTGCTTGGCACTCAGCATCAAGGGTTGGAAATGGGCGTTAAATCATCTAAAATGGTTCCCGGGTGCGGCCACAGCTGCTGTTCACTGCTCCCCTCACCTCCCAGGAGGTGATCAAGGGTGATGGGTCAAATGCAGAGAATAATTTTGCCAAACCTAGTGTGTGTGTGACAATCATTGGTACTTTAACTTTAACTTAACTCTGTGCTCTTGTGTCATCATGTTGTGTTCCTGATGTTTCCTTCTTGTTTTCATGTGGGGTTTTATTGCCTTTTGGTTCAGAATCGGAATAGTTTTTATTGCCATTATTTGAGAACGGGTTCACAAACTAGGAATTTTACTTGGTGCAATCGTGCAACATAAAACACATATAACACAGAATAGAATAACATGAGCTGCAACTGAGCTATCAGATCTTGTTACTGTTCTTGTGTCTGATGGCCGAGGGGGAAAAACTGTAGAGCCGCTGCTCCTTTGCTTGGAAAGGAGCCAGCTTAAGTGGTTAGGGCGTCTCGTGCGGATGCCTCACGAGTGTCTCCTTAGAGAGGTCCTCGTTGCACGTCCCACTATTCTCCCCTCTCCCCTCAAGCTGGAGACTACGGTCCATCCAGACCTACACCACCCGCCACCGTCATCCATCCATCTTCAACCGCTTATCTGAAATCAGGTCCGGGGACAACAGCTCTGGCAGAGAACCCCAGACTTCCCTCTCCAGAGCAACATTAGCAACTTCCTCCTGGGGCCAAGGACCAGATAGGGGGGGATTACATCTCCTCTCTGACCTGGGAACGCTTCAAGATCCCCCAAGAGGAAGTTGCTAATGTTGTTCTGGAGAGGGAAGTCTGGGGGTCTCTGCTAGAGCTGTTGTCCCCGGACCTGATTCCGGATAAGCGGTTGAAGATGGATGTATGAAGGTGGCGGGAGCTGTGGGTCTGCATGGACGGTAGTCTCCTGTGTGAGGGGAGAAGGGAGAATAGTGTGTGTCCAGGGTGAGATGAGTCAGCTGTAATCTGACCCACACGCCTCCTGGTCCTGGAGGCATCAGAGTTTTTAGCCAATAACCTTCTCAGCAGCACGTACGATGCGCTGCAGTCGATGCTTGTCCAGGGCTGTGGCGCCGGGGAACCACACGGTGATGGAGGAGGTGAGGATGGACTCGATGATGGCTGAGTAGAACTGCACCAGCATCTCGGTTGGCCCCTTAAGTTTCTTCAGCTGCCGCAGGAAGTACATCCTCTGCTGGGGCTTCTTGATGAGGGAGTTGATGTTCGGCTCCCAATTGAGGTCCTGGGTGATGGTGGTGCCAAGAAACGGATGGAGTCCAAAATGGAGAAGGGGTTGGGAGAGTCAATCAGGGTGAGGGGGGGATAGTGGGGCTGTGACTTTTCTGAAGTCCAAGATCTTCGCCAATGTTTTCTAGGCATTCAGCTCCAGGTCATTGAGGCTACACCAAGACTCCAACCGGTCCACATCTCTCCTGTAGGCGGACTCGTCGCCATCTGAGATTAGCCTGATGAGGGTAGTGTCGTCCGCAAACTTGAGCAGCTTTACAGACTGGTGACTGGAGTTCAGCAGTTTGTATACAGGAAGAAGAGCCAGGGGGAGGTACATAACCCTGAGGAGTACCAGTGTTTGTGGTTTTACTGTCCGAGACAATTTTCCCCAGCCACACATACTGTCTTCGGTCCGTCAGGAAGTCATTGATCCAACTGCAGAGGGAATCGGGCATGCTGAGCTGGTAGAGCTTGTCTCGTAGCAGTCCAGGGAGGATGGTGTTGAAGGCAGAGCTGAAGTCCACACATAAGATCCTGGGGAGTCCAAATGCTCCAGGATGAAATGGAGGGCCAGGTTCACTGCATCATCCACAGACCTGTTAGCTCAGTAGGCAAACTGCTGTGGGTCCAGGAGGGGGGCGGTGATGTCTTTGAGGTGGGACTGTGTGACAAATGGTGGCACTTTCGTGACTTCTGCGGTGCTTTTTTGAGAACTTATGGATCTGCCTCTTGGGAGCCCCTTGGCCATGGAGACCAGCTGCTGTGTCTTTGCCACACCAGAGTCTGTTTGGAGAGACTGGAGGAGATGCGGATGAAGGGACAGGACTGAGCGCCGGGACGGACAAGCTTCACAGTGTCTTGGCTGAACGAGCAGGTATCAGACACCTCGGTCTTTTTGGCTCATCCATACGGCCTTGACACTGGCCGAGAGTTTATGGATGGCCAAAGGTGGAGTCGGCTCTCGTGGTTGCTTTGTTGGGTCTGCTCCTATCTCTGGCCTTGCTTCCTTCACCCCAGCAGACGATGGCGTGGAAAACCGCAGAGGCCACCACAGTCTATATGTTTTTTTGTTTTACTTTTGTGGCTGTGTGTAAAAGTGGCTGGTTGCATCCACTCTGCTCTTTTAACGTCTTTAATGTCCTTTGTGTTCTTTGATATTTCCCTCTAACACATGTTTATGTGTGCTGTGGCTATGAGGTTTTTTTCCCCTTGGTCTCAGTCTGGACCCCCTCTCCACGGCCCCAGGCTTAGACAGATGTTTTTTTTCTCATCCCCAGTGTTTACCTGTTTCTCACCTTTTTTGTAAGAGGCACGGGAAATTGGCAGACCCGTCAGCGATCCTGTTCTGTCTCCCTGTGATGTTTGTCTGCACTTGAATGGGATTTTGCTGAAAATCTGAATTTCCCCTCGAGGATTAATAATGTATTTATGATTCTGATTCTGATTTTGCAGCTCTGACATTTTGTGCCTGCAGCACAGCGATTGCGGGCAGGCTGCTAATTCAGTTAGCGCAGCACGATGCTGCTGTTAGCTCTAGAGTGCCTTTCAAGTATTTTTCAGCCTTGTGACATTTGACTAGTTTTGCTAACTCAATATGAGTGCAAAGAAAGCAATGGACAACCGATGTGTGGTTTGAAACAGTCAATAAGTATTCACAGCGTTGTCTTCATTGCCCACACTCCCCCTTCTTTCCACTCATTTCCTGCTGGAGGTAAAGAAGATCACCCGACAAGGAAAAGCTCATTTAATATTTTATTTCTAACAATTGTAGCGATCTGGCTTTTGAAGTTAAGGAGTTTTGTGATTTTAAACTGTGAGTGCGCCACAGGGCTATTGACAGTGTGTTTGCGTGTAGACAGAGTGGCTGCAAATGAGGACAGTTCACCAAGATGTTGTCATTGTTGTTTTGGCTTCGTTATTAGATAGCAAGTGTATCCGTCATCCCCTTTTTGTGTTTGTTTGATATACATTACTGTGTAGCACTGTTTATTGTGTTCAAAGGGTACAAACTTTTACTAAAATGTGGACTTTTGTTGAGGCTGGCACCTACTATTTACCATATGTTTACATTGTTTCTTACAAAGAAATTGTTTTCAAAATACAAACTTTTCTATTCATTAAATCTGTTCAAGAACCAGTTTAGTTCCTAAATCGAGGTCTCAGTGTGTAGCTCATATCGTCTTATTTTATTTTTACGAAATGGAAAGGACCAATGAAAAAACTAATTTAAAGGCCAAGAATCTCCACAGGGCTGTACTTTCAAGGCTATATTAGCTACTGAAAACACTGTGTTTAATACTTCTCCAGGAGATATGGGGGGTCTGCTATTTTATCTTGTATAGAATGTTAAATTCGAGAGATATAGTTTTCCACGGCTTCTGAAGGTGGACATTGATGTTTTTGGTTTGAAAAAGACAAGGAGATGTTCCTGGATTGATTGATTGATGTGACATTGTACTTGTTTTTTGGCACTCCTGGGTGGTTATTGTTATGGTGTTTGTTTATTTTGAACAAGCATACAAATACAATATGATTCCTCACACGTTTCCAGTTTCTCATGACAACATGTCCAAAAAGGAGTCGGGGGAAGCAGAGCTTGTTTAATCCTACCCCTGTTCGTGTTATAGCAGTTTTTAACACATTTGTATTTACTAAATTTGTTACATAACAGTGAATAAAGAGATAAATGTGTATGTAAAATAATGATTAAATACATAAAGTTCTCATAAATAAATAATTTATGGTTCACATTAAGAGAAAGATTGTCATGTTCTGTGGTCACGC
Source organism: Nerophis ophidion (assembly GCF_033978795.1). NCBI lineage: Eukaryota > Metazoa > Chordata > Actinopteri > Syngnathiformes > Syngnathidae > Nerophis > Nerophis ophidion. The sequence goes on from NC_084618.1 coordinate 44,356,018, forward strand.
TTTGTCTAGTTATCTTCTGTTGGCTTAAGACTCTTTTTAGTTCCTGTTTACGCTCTATTGTTTTGTCACCATGACGACCGATTAGTTCACCTGTGCACATTTGGACTCACGCACCTGATTTGTTGAAGACTCACACACCTATTTTAATCACGTCACTACTATTTAAGCTTGTGGTTGCCAGGCAGTCATCGTTGTTGTTCCATGCTCTGTTCACTCTGGTTGTGTATTGCTCTGCTCATTTCCTTCCAAGTATGTTTTGTTTATTCATGTCAGGTTTAGCAAGTCTTTTTTTTCATATCCATAGTTTTGCCTTTGTGGTAGTTTTGTGCGTGCCTTTAGTTTGCACTTATTTTTTTATAGATAAATTAAAATATGTCTTTACCTTCACGCCATGTCCCGTCACCTTCCTTTGCATTCTGGGAAAACAAACCACACCATAGCCCCCATCTTTACATAAATAACATTATCTCATGTTTCAATAAGGTTCAAGATGTGTGTCAAGATTATTTTTCTTTGTACTTTGTGAACACTTAAAGTTTGAACAGTTTCTTAAACTGGACCATATTAGTACGTTGTTTGACTTGTTTGCATAATTTATTGCATAATTTAATTTCACATAATGACATACTAATAGTTTTAAGTGTTGTACGTGCAAATAAAAAAATTTCAAATAATTTTGAGTAAGTAAAAATATTTCTGCTAAATAAAAAAAAGATCATTTAAATTTAGAACTTCCTTTAAAGTTATTCTCTGGTAGTTGAAAAAAAAACAAGGAATAATAAAAATAGCAAGTTGTGTCAATTACCTGGGCAAAACAATACAGCTAAACAGCATGTACATTTTTTGTAGAAGAGGGTTGTGATTGGCAAGTCACATTTCATCATACCATGGCAAAACTAGAATTGATTCGTTTAAATCAACTTTACATTGTGTACAGTTAATAAAATAACATATGTATAACATATCTGAACATGTTCAAGTACTGTTATTTGCAACATAATATATTCCAAAACAAACTAATCATTTTCATACTGATACAGCTGCTGGTGTTCCTCATAAATGTGTTAATGGTTGGCTGTGTTCTGAATGCAATAATGATGCGAGCCAGTTCTTTTGACTCCCCTTCACTAAAAAGAGCTGTCTTTTAAAAGGCTCCTCTTATTTTTTTTTTGTTCATTAAATTGATTTATTTCCACAATAATATAAAAGTATATGTACAATCAATTGCAAATGTACAACACATACATTATATCAAACATTTCGTTGCGAACATTAGGACCAGGTCTCACATCTAGGTGACCTCAGGTGGGGGCGTGAATATTTACTTTATGATGTTGATGGCAAGCAAAAACTAAAGATGTGTTTTGAAAACAAACTGCATTTTTTTATTTTGTACAATGCATTATTTGAACGGCTTGTCACACTCAACAATGTTACAAACATTGCTTAAAAATAAATCTAATTGTATGTTTATGATTAAAAAACTCAATGATGTACAGTGAATGATAATATTAAAAACAATAGCATAGTACACCCCTAACCATACCTTAAATACCATGGAAATTTAAATATATTGTAAATTTAGGGTTGCAAAATTATGGGAATATTCAAAGTTGGAAACTTTCCATGGGAATTAATGAGAAACTAATGGGAATAAACATTGAATGCAATATATTTGATCTTGCAGCATGATTATTAACTAAAACAACCTGATTTAATGCAAATTCAGTAGAATTTCAACCTTTCACTGTGCATTCCTCTATCACATGTGCAGTGCATTCTTCCATCACTCGTCCAGATAATTCCCAGCATGCTTCACACTACAGCAGGGCTATTGAGGCCACACTAGTATTTAAGCCCAAGGACTTCATTCAGTCAGGAAAGTGTTGACGGGGTAAATATATTTGATCTATGGAAATTAAGTTGAATAGAAGTGTAATTGCTTGTTACTGTATGATGGATAGGTAGATAGAATGTACTTTATTGATTGACTGTAGACTACTCCAGCAGACTTCCACTCAAGGTAGCTAGCTGTTCCTGTACTTGCTAAATGATTTTGGGGCCAATATCCCTAGCTGGCTAGGTTTATGTACCTCAACAGTCTCATAATGAACCGAAAATATTTTTCCGTTAGCCGTGATGCTAATGTTCTCTATGTTAAATCCCATTCATTTATGCTAACAACATAAGCGATCCGAATTTACCTTTTTTGTGATCTGTAAAGTTCATTAGTAAATACTAAATCAAAACGTGTAGTCTCCTTTTCCTTTTGTTCTGCTAGCCATTCTGTTGTCATACAAGAATGTAGGTTATGGTTTGATTTAGCTGGCTGATTGAGTATTCATTTATTCATCGAGCCTATTTCTGTTCATTTTTCCATCAGTAAAATATTTTTAAAGATTACTCCAATTGTTTAGCTGACTATTTATGTCTGTGTGTGGCATTGTATTAGTGTTTTACAAGAATGAATAAATACAAAGAGAATAATGCCACGTACACCATCTGATGTGTGGAGACATTTCACCCCAACCAATTTAGGCGGAAAGGCGGTGTACATTTACAAATAATGTGCAAAGAGCTACGTAAAAAATGCCACAAAGGTGCAGTAGCATATAGACAAGTGCCCAATAATATATAATTATTGTAATTCCCCATAAATTCCCATATATTCCCATTAATTCCCATCGACGGTGTCCAACTTTGAATAATAAAAAAAATGGCTAATATTTCCAAACTTCCCGAGCTTAACATACCGTGGTAAATTTCCGGAAAGTTTCCGGAAATTTACTGGAAACTTTCCACCCCTTTGCATCCCTAATTGTGATTCCAAAACTACCTAAAATATTGAGTTTTTCTAATGACATGAAATGCTTTTATCCCTTTTAGTGATTTTAATAGCTGTGTCAAAAAGAACTGTAGGGCAGCACGGTGGGACAGGGGTTAGTGCAGGTCCTGAGTTCAATCCCGGGCTCGGGATCTTTCTGTGTGGAGTTTGCATGTTCTACCCGTGACTGCCTGGGTTCTCTCCGGGTACTCCGGCTTCCTCCCACCTCCAAAGACATGCACCTGAGGATAGATTGATTGGCAACACTAAATTGGCCCTAGTGTGTGAATGTTGTCTGTCTATCTGTGTTGGCCCTTTGATGAGATGGTGACTTGTCAAGGGTGTATGCTGCCTTCCGGCCGAATGCAGCTGAGATAGGCTCCAGTGCCCCCCGCGTCCCCAAAAGGGACAAGCGGTAGGAAATGGATGGATGGAAAAAGAACTGTAGCCCATAACAACCAAAGCCAAGTTGTATTCCGGCCGCCCTGTCACTGTAACAGAAGAGTGAGTTTTTTTTACTCAGCTAAGTGCCCTCACACTCTTGTCTGGGACTCATTGAAAACAGATCTGAGATGACAAAAGATGAGAAGTGACCCTCAGGGCAGTGAAGTCCGGTTGCTCTGATTGCTATTAAATGCTCCAAGGACCACTCCAGCTGTCCAGGAGACGGGCAGAGAGGCGGACACCTGCAGAGGGCTGCACAGGGTCATGCAAACGCCTCACAGCTGACAGAGAACCAAAGCCAAGTAGCCAAGAAGCAGCGAGTATCAACAGAGAGAAAGAAAAGTAAAGTGGAGATTCCTTTTTTTTTTCTGAAACAAATGTGACTGTCATGTCAGCTACAGTAGCTAAATTGCTTTTTAGACAATTAAGTTATTTTTGTTTAGTTACGTATTTCCCATTGTTTATCTCTAAAGAATCACTAAACTATGCACACATAATCCCTGAGTTATGTGTGTATGTTCAGTCTTTCCTCAATAGATTCTGTACATAAAAGTAACACTTTATTTTCTGATGTTTGTGTAGTTTTGTGTTTACCGTAATTAGTTCACCTTCAAAAACATTTCGTCATGATGCGTCATGACACATTCATGTGTTTCAAGTCCAATGCTCTTGCTTATGTTCCACTTCTGTTTTGTGACTTCACTTCAAGCACTGATCCCCACACATGTTTTTGTTGGAAATTAAGTATGGAAATGTAGAGGGATAGTGTGATCAGTGCGCCTGCAGGAGCAAAGGTCACCGCCTCTGTCGATGGTGTTGAGGGCGGAGCACCATTGGAGAGGGACAGGGCATGTGCTGCTGGCGAGACACAGCTGGCAGGTGATTAGATTTCACAGGTGGTACGTGGTAATCTAATCATCTGTTGTATTTAACAGTGAGCAGCCAAGAGCAGAGAGAGAGAGAGAGGATACGGACGTGGCTGAAAGGTCACAATCTACTGGAGAGAAAACTTGTGTCAAAACAATTGATCATTAAAACCTTGTTTAACCAGCGCGCTCGGTTCTTATGCCCTGTCTACAGTGGAGCTGCTAGAAAATGACTTCCTTAGGAAGTATTATTGTAGAAAACTTATTTGCAGCGTAGTCCAATTCACGTGCGTGTGTACCGTATTTTCCGGAGTATAAAGTGCACTTAAAATACTTTTTCTCTTAAAACTCAACAGTGCACCTAATAACCAGCTGCGCTTAATGTAAAAAATGAGTTTGGTTGAGCTTATCCACCTCGTAGCAATTTTTTGGGGGGCATGGTGTAATGATAAGTGTAATCAGTAGATGGCAGTCAAACATAGGAGATAAGTGTAGGCTGCACTATGATTGCAATATGTCTCAAGTAAACAACACCAACATTTAAAATGTTCCATTGAGAATATAAAACATTACACATGGTGCTCAAAAATCTATCAAAATGTTTTCGTTTGACTTTAGTAAGCTATAAAGCCGCACCGCTTGATGGATTGTTGGCACATTAAACATACAAGTATTATTTTTGTGTGTATATAAGGTAAGACATATTATCTGGCATTTTGTTTTGCAAAATTATGCAAAAATAACTTTTTTTACCTTTTGGTACCTGCTGATCTGTATTTGGGATCTGTAGAAGTCTCGAAAAATTGTGCGTGTCCGCACCCACGCCATAGTTGATAAGCTGCTTCTTTTTCTCTATCTTCTTGTTATGTGACATTCATCTTCTGCTTTTGCCATTTCTAATATAAAGTAGTGTAAAGTACTTACATCTGTCAGTAAACTCGCCATGAAAGCGCTAAAACATACATGTAGTGAGTTAACATTATTCACCGAAGGAACTTTAGTTATTACAGAAAGTCAGAAAGTGAATAGACAATTGTACTATTAACAGTCAGTGGCACTTTTATTAACCCAGTTAGTCAAGATTAGTATTAACAGCATAGAAAATAAACTGTTTAAGTACCACAGAATTACATAACATAAATAAAATAATTTATCTATGATCTTCCTCACTTCGACATACATTTTTGGCAGCATTTCTCGTGTGAAATATGCCCGCTTGGCAACTGGAGAACAGTTTATATTTAGGTTTACATGGTAAACAACTCAAATTAATGTTTTATCCAGAAGCATACATTTGTCCAAATGTGGCCAAGTAGACACATTGTGGGTTTCCTGGATGTCGTCAACATCACTAAAAGAAAAATTTAAGGAAGGGAATCCTTCTGTCATCTTCCACTAGTTTTTTGTAATATATAAATCGCCCGCTTGAATCCCTCTTCTCTTCTACGACTCCCTCGTCGTCATTTGGGATGCCTGTTGTGATTTCCCTTCCTGGTTTAATGACACACCCTATCTTGCCTCTGATTGGCCTGTCAGTAATGTTTTGCTCTAATCTCAACCAATCGTGACTCACCATAGTGAACAACCAACCAATCATGGATGTTCTTATATGTACAAGCATGTTTTGGAAGGAAGGGGATGGGTTTAGTAGACCGGGGGAGAACAAGGGACACAACAAATAAGCCCTGTTTGGTCATTTAACGTGAACTAAATTATATTGATATTATGATATTTTCTTAATTCACATCTTGTTTAGGGCAGTACGGTGACACAGGGGTTAGTGCATGTGCCTCACAATATGAAGGTCCTGAGTAATCCTGAGGGATCTTTCTGTGTGGAGTTTGCATGTTCTCCCCGTGATTGCGTGGGTTCCCTCGGGGTAGTCCGGCTTCCTCCCACCGGCAAAAACATGCAACTGGGGATAGGTTGATTGGCAACACTAAATTGGCCCTAGTGTGTGAGTCTGTCTATCTGGGTTGGCCCTGTGATGAGGTGGCCACTTGTCCAGGGTGTACAACCGCCTTCCGCCCGAGTGCAGCTGAGATAGGCTCTAGCGACCCCAAAAGGGGCAAGCTGTAGAAAATGGATGGATCTTGTTTAAAAATATATCAATAGATCTCACAAACTCGATATATCACCCAGCCCTAGTTCCAGCGTGATTCATTGTTGTCGACTTCAACCCTGGATAGCATGATCAGTGGCTGCAGGGCGCCAACTAGTGGTGAGTAAAAGGAAAGGCAAGGGGGAGTTCCAGAAGGACAAATACTTTTTACACCTTCAATTCGCTGTATAGACCACTTATTCCACGGCAGAAGTGTCGCAAAAGTGAGGAGTAAGAAAAACAGCCAATGGAGAGTTCCTGCTTATCACAGATCATAGTATGCAGATTGTAGTACACGCAACGTACTTCTGAATGCGTGCGCACACCATGTATTACATGCTCCTGAATTTGGATACCCTCGCTTAAATTTTTCACAGCAGAAGTGTTGCAAACGTCATGTGTAAGTAGACAGCCTATGTAGGGGTCTTTCTTCACACTATTGTTATTAGAGACAGACAACTTAAATACACGTACTTATTACTCACACTGGGATTGATATACAGGCACACGCATTAGTACGCACGCAAGTGAACACGTTTGCAAATAATTTTGCTACAGTAATACTTCTATATCAAGAGGCTCACCTCTCCCTGATTGCCAATCAGGAGGGTTTATCTGCCAGTTTATCCTTCCTTGCGACCCTGGTTTATTGTTGTATATTGGCTTTTGCTCACGCTGGTGCTTCCTTCTTGTATACCTAATAAAAGGGCTTTCTTAATGCATAACGCATTGCCGTCTCTGGATCATGGGTTCCGGCCAACAGTCACAATGCACCATCGTAACAGACATATACAAACCCCGTTTCCATATGAGTTGGGAAATTGTTTTAGATGTAAATATAAACAGAATACAATGATTTGCAAATCCTTTTCAACCCATATTAGGGACGGAGTGGTGCAGTGGGGAGAGTGGCCGTGCGCAACCCAAGCGTCCCTGGTTCAATTCCCACCTAGTACCAACCTCGTCACGTCCGTTGTGTCCTGAGCAAGACACTTCACCCTTGCTCCTGATGGGTGCTGGTTGGCGCCTTGCATGGCAGCTCCCTCCATCAGTGTGTGAATGTGTGTGTGAATGGGTAAATGTGGAAGTAGTGTCAAAGCGCTTTGAGTACCATGAAGGTAGAAAAGCGCTATACAAGTACAACCCATTTATCATTTATTTATATTCAGTTAAATGCACTACAAAGACAAGATATTTGATGTTCAAACTCATAAACTTAATTTTTTTTTTCCAAATAATTTTTAACTTAGAATTTCATGGCTGCAACACGTGCCAACGTAGTTGGGAAATGGCATGTTCACCACTGTGTTACATCACCTTTTGTTTTAACAACACTCAATAAAAGTTTGGGAACTGAGGAAACTAAATGTTGAAGCTTTGAAAGTGGAATTCTTTCCCACTCTTGTTTTATGTAGAGCTTCAGTCGCTCAACACTCCGGGGTCTCCGCTGTCGTATTTTATGCTTCATAATGCGCCACACATTTTCGAGGGGAGACAGGTCTGGACTGCAGGCGGGCCAGGAAAGTACCCGCATTCTTTTTTTTTTAACGAAGCCACGCTGTTGTATCACTTGTTTTGCTGAAATAAGCCGGGGTGTCCATGATAACATTGCTTGGATCACAACATATGTTGCTCCAAAACCTGTATGGACCTTTCAGCATTAATGGTGCCTTCACAGATGTGTAAATTACCCATGCTTTGGGCACTAATACACCCCCATACCATCACAGATGCTGGCTTACGAACTTTGCGCCTATAACAATCCGGATGGTTATTCTCCTCTTTGTTCTGAGGACACCACGTCCTCTGTTTCCAAATACAATTTGAAATGTGGACTCGTCAGACCACAGAACACCTTTCCACTTTGCATCAGTCCATCTTAGGTGAGCTCGGGCCCAGCCTAGGATATTGTTGATAAATGGGTTTGGTTTTGCATAGTAGAGTTTTAACTTGCACTTACAGATGTAGCGACCAACTGTAGTTACTGATAGTGGTTTTATGAAGTGTTCCTGAGCCCATGTGGTGATATCATTTCCACACTGATGTCGGTTTTTGATGCAGTACCGCCTGAAGCATGAAAATTCCTTAATATCATCGCTTACGTGCAGTGATTTCTCCAGATTCTCTGAACTTTTTGATGATTTTACGGACCTTAGATGGTAAAATCCCTAAATTCCTTGCAATAGCTCGTTGAGGAATGTTGTTGTAAAACTGTTCAACAATTTGCTTACAAAGTGGTGATCCCCGACCCATCCTTGTTTGTAAATTAATTAGCATTTCATGGAAGCTGCTTTTATACCCAATCATGGCACCCAACTGTTCCCAATTAGCCTGCACACCTGTGGGATGTTCCATATAAGTGTTTGATGAGCATTCTTCAACTTTATCAGTATTTATTGCCACCTTTCCCAACTTCTTTGTCACGTGTTTCTGGCATAAAATTCTAAAGTTAATGATTATTTGCACACAAAAAAAATGTTTATCATTTTGAACATTAAATATGTTGTCTTTGTAGCATATTCAACTGAATATGGGTTGAAAATGATTAGCAAATCATCGTAATCCATTTATATTTACATCTAACACAATTTCCCAACTCGTATGGAAACGGGGTTTGTATGAACACAAAACCAAATCAGTCATGATGGATCATGACATTTATCATTGCCTTGGTCGGTTTCCTTTTTTTTGCATAATCTCACGTCCGAGTTATTATTTTTAAAATGGTTGCCCCACATCTGCGGTCCCCTTCAAGGTTTTTCATTGTATCCCATTGGGTTCCAGGCTGTGTATTTCGTTATAAAGACACAAAGGCCAAATGCTCTTTTGTGTCTTTTTCCCTGAGTTTACATTTTTGGTACCGTATTGGGCTTTGTACTTTCAATATTTAATGTCGTTACATTAAGGAATATTTTCTTTAATACATTTTGATTGCTATGCATATCGTATGGCACCTTGCGATCGATTAAGTTCAGGTAAATGTCAAATGTTCTAAAATGCTATGTTTAGTGTTTTTATTCTTCAATCAGTTCATATAAACATCATTGACATAAAGACGATATCAAACATAAACATTTATAAAATACGAAATTAAAAATAGTTTCTTTGTTACTCTGTTGAGTGACTAGTTACTCTTACAATCAGGTAACTGAGTTACTAACTCAATTACTTTTTGGGAGAAGTAGTTTGTTACTCTAACTAATTACTTTTTTGGGGTAAGGGGCTAGTAGCGTGTCAGGTTTGACATATTATTGTGTTTCTTATTATGACAATTCTCACGACTCTAAACTATTTATTTGAATGTTGAAACTAAATCTAAATGATGAATCTAAACCTAAGTGTTAATGCAGCAGTGAGTAACTTTTTAACATTTATAAAATATTTGTATTTTTATAACTTTCGAGATGAATCGCTGCAGCAGCCAGTTGACACGCCGGCTTGGGATCTGTTGTAAAGAATATGTCTTACTTGTGAGATAAGTAGTAAAAACATGGTCAAAGTGTGAAATACAGTTGTTGTCACGGGATGCAGGATTTGTTATCCCAGGATGCAAAGGACGAATCCAGACAGGACTTGCAGGTAAGGACTTGATTTAATAGTGAAAATAACACAGAGCAGGTACAAAACAGAAAACAAACCGACTGGATAAGGTGCCGAGCGCACCGGAAGCTAAGGCTACACTTAGCACAGGCTATGATAACCAGCAGGGGGCTAGGAGACAAGCAAACACTTACGTGACAATCGCGTGGCGCAAATAAAGAAGCCAGACTGACTGACTGGAAAAGGCAGGCTTAAAAAATGTCAGTGATTACACATAGGTGCGCGTCCGGAACACAAGCGGCAGGTGAAAATAATTAACTATGGTAAACCAACTCAGAGGTGCACAAACAGGAACCGAAGGAGTCCAAAACCAACAGAAAACACAAGTGACTCGAAAACCCAAACAGAATATGTTCAGGGCAGCGGATCATAACAGTTGTCTTTCCATCATCTTACTTCCTTTCAAATCACTTTCCCAGTCAAGCAAGACATGCCCATCACTCAGATGGCGGTCCTGTGTCGTGCTGCAAGGAGCAGGAATGAAGATGGAAAAGTAACATAATAAAAGGGACATATCAGCATGCGCTGGATGCTAACCACTGACCAAATTATGATTTTACACTCGCTAACGGCCCCCATGAACAGAACCTTTATCAATGAAACACAACCACCGGGTGAATACCAACCCTGAAGCTGTGGTCCAGCATGGCAAGGACAGCACTGTCCGCTGGCTGGCTGTGGAAGACTACGGAAAACAGCGAATGCATTTGGACTGGCAAAGCAGACTGTGCCAGTTATTGTCCGACATGTATGTCGAGCGATTACTCAACGTTTAGATCTAGAGTATATAAAGTCACCAAAAACGAATGGACAATAAAGGTGAAGGCAAAAAGTGGAGATTGTCCTGACCAGATATCTAGATCCCTAGATTGATTGTTGTAAAATGTTTTTTGTCACATGGTTTACTTTTACATGTCCATTAAAGATTTGATGAATTTATGACGGCTCAGGTGTGATTCCCTACAATAGCGCCCCACACCGCACTGGATTCCAGTTAAGTGAAAAATATATTGTTAGGTCAGAAGTAACTAAAACCTGCATATTTTTGCGCGGGCGGACGGACGGTTGATGGGGTCTTAAACGATGGCATTGTGCGTGTGTGGACAGGGATATGTTTAGGTGGGATATACCCTGTATAACCTAACCCTAAGTGTAGAAGCAGCCTTAGTCTCAGAGTTCAGTCTGAAATACAGCATCCAATAAGAAGGGTGATGTTACGGTGCTGGGGGAGTGAATAAGATTGTGTTAAATGGAGGAGCAGGAAAAAAGCAGAAGACATAAAATTAAAACAAATGCAGTTTTCTTTAGACCTTTTAAGAGTTACTCCACCAGGGTTGTTCCCTTTGGCTTTGGTGGAAAGTTGGCCTCAGCAAAAGGCCAAAGGTCAAGGGCTCAGTGGAAGTGTGCCAGTAATGGTTAAAGACAGTGTAATTAAAAATACAGCTTTTTTACTAATTTATTTTACTAATATCGAACGACCCAATCACAGGAAATACAGGCTTTGCATGTGTAGTACCAAGGCAGTTAAGAATGAACAACGAACCATTTGGCAGTGTTTACATTCAAGCTTTTGGCAATCACAGCAGCACTACAGTAGGTTTAGTCACAGCTAAAAAATGTGGTGGTCTGCTGCAAAATTTTAGGTCGCAAAGCAGACAAGATATGGGTAATGACATACATGAAATACTGTCCAGGTTTGAGAGGTGAATACCAGCGTGATATTCCTATGAGTTACGGCTCACACATGCACAAAGGGCAATTAATTGGCAGATCAGCTAGTAAAGCAGACACTAACGCTAGAGCAACCTCTCAGTAACACAGAGGCAAAATCATTAATTAAAGGAAATCTTTTGTAAGAGTGGAAATTACAATGGAACAAAAGTATAACAGACAGACACTTAAATCTAATACAGAACACAGTAGGGGTGGGAAGAACTGTAAGGGGGAACACAAAAGAGGAGGGAATCATATCACATATTCGATTAGGACACATAGACATTGCACGTTTTATAAGTAAACATCCAACGGGATTAAGTGACTGCTGCAATGAGGTAGAGTCAGTGGAACTTGCAATCATTCATTTTGGGAAATACAGTAGAGAAAGGAGAAAACTAAGAGAGGTAGTTAGACGTCATGGACAGAGGGAAGTTACTCTCAAAGAGGGACTAAGCAGCAATTAGTCAATTATAATATGTATAATTATTCATAAATATAATAAAAAATGTGGGCAGCACGGTAGGAGAGGGGTTAGTGTGTCTGCCTCACAATACAAAGGTCCTGAGTAGTCCTGGGTTCAATCCCAGGCTCGGGATCTTTCTGTGCGAAAATTGAATGTCCTCCCCGTGACTGCGTGGGTTCCCTCCGGGTACTCCGGCTTCCTCCCACCTCCAAAGACATGCACCTGGGGATAGGTTGATTGGCAACAATAAAAATTGGCCCTAGTGTGTGAATGTGAGTGTGAATGTTGTCTGTCTATCTGTGTTGGCCCTGCGATGAGGTGGGGACTTGTGCAGGTTGTACCCCGCCTTCCACCCGATTGTAGCTGAGAAAGGCACCAGCGCCCCCCGAAACCCCAAAAGGGAATAAGCGGTAGAAAATGGATAGATAATAAAACATGTTAAGATTTTTTTACAAGAGACAGGTTTATGGAATATAATTTAGTATGGGTAGGTATATGTATGTATGTATGTGAGGGAGGGAGAGAGGCTATACTTCACACTCCAATACAGTAGGTGGCGATAATGCACCTTTAACGTTGAGTGCTCTGCCGTAAAACAAAAAGAAGAAGAAGACCTCACGGCTGCAGTAGCTCCTCTCAGCTCCCCGCAGCGCCGCACAATAAATATAACTCCCAAAAATATCCCATGATCCGCTCACGCCTCCTTACTTACAGCAACAAACTGCTCCTAAAGGTAGAAGGCATGCAAGTCGATAGTTTCACGTCATCATGTCTCAATCGGAAAACCATACTCACGCATTCTAGGAGGAGAAAAGGAGACTTAACAGGCGGTTGCACAGCTGTATATGTATTGTACAGGCGCCAGTAACTCGGCGGTGTTAATGTGATTAATTTTCTACATTGTGTTCTGAAACAGCTCACACTCGGTGAGAGTGACCCATACAGGGCAGTTGACCTGATATGAAATAAAACAGCATTAAATTCAACGTTCCCTTTAAGGTGCGCGCCTGCGCAATTGCGCATTGCTCACACGCCCTCTGCACACTGCACCAAATCAAATCCCATCCGAACCATAAACAAAATAAACAGATAACAATTTGTTCTTTATGATTTTTGCAACGCAACTGAGAACAAAGAAAACAAAGTCTGTCAACACTGTTAAATTATTCGGTCTGTAGAGACGCTTTAAAGAGGGCATGAATTCCATCCATCACTTTGTTGGGCAAAACAGTTTGTCGGCCGTAACCACAACAAAAACATAATAAAAAAAACTTCTATCTAGCAAAATTGGTCATTGTCTGACGTACAAACCAGGCCTAAACCAACTCTTTGTCATGTGTCATATCCACAGCAGCCATTCTCTCTCTCACTTTGCCAGTGATGCATTAATGGCCACACAAAAAGTCGGATAAATCCAATACCACACAAAGTTTGAATTCCAGATCGTTACACTCTGACTCCTCAAACAGATTTGCTTATTCGACTGTCATTTTTTAAGAATGTTAATTTGTCGCATGAATATTAATCATGAAATGTTGTTACTAAATTACAGACATGCTAATAAAAATATATTTTAAACAGAACTAAATGTGATCTCTGAAAGGAGTACAAAGCTGCACCCCCACCTAGACATAAAACACCATAGCACACAGCTCATGAAATGCAAGACTGTATTTGTTATATTCTTTAAGTGGGCAAAATCACTTATATTAGATTTTTTTAATAAAAATGACTGCTGTCATTTGATTATTAAAATAAATCATTTAACTTGTTATTAAATAAGCTTTGGGACAGGTGTGCTGCTGGTGTGGCCATAGTGTGCACGTCTAATGTTGCTCACATGCTCCACTGAATCCTCAGGGAGTTTTTGCGTTTGAATAGTTAGAGGGAACATTGAATGTAAAGTACATACATTTAATTAATTAGAAAACTCAATAACTGAAAGACACTGCTAATATCTGCCACAGCTTTATCTTCACAATACAAATGTTTTATGTGTTTCTCCTAGGTTTTTTGGTTTGGGTAAAAAAACAACACATTTTTTAAGTATAGATGTTTATGTTGTATGGAAAATTATTTGTAATGTGTCCCACACTTCAGATTAATAGTATAGTACACAGTTGGCGTAAAATGCTGTGCACTACCTGTTTGCAACCAGCAGAGACAATGTTGATCAAGTCCATCCATCCATTTTCTACCGCTTGTCCCTTTTGGGGTCGCGGGGGGTGCTGGAGCCAATCTCAGCTGCATTCAGGCGGAGTACACCTTGGACAAGTCACCATCTCATCACTGGGCCAACACAGATAGACAGACAACATTCACACTCACATGTACCATGAGTTGACTAACGTGGACCCCGACTTCAACAACTTATTCGGGTGTTACCATTTAGTGGTCAATTGTACAGAATATGTACTGTACTCTGCAGTTCAGTACATATTCCTAATAAAAGTTTCAATCAATTTCAAAACATTCACACACTAGGGACCATTTAGTGTTGCTAACCAAACTATCCCCAGGTGCATGTCTTTGGAGGTGGCAGGAAGAAAGAGAACCCGGTAAGTAAGTGTGTGTGTGTGTGTGTGTGTGTGTGTGTGTGTGTGTGTGTGTGTGTATGTGCGTGTGTGTCTGATGTGTACGCTTAGAGCAGGTGTGTCAAACTCATTTTAGATCGGGGGCCTCATGAAGAAAAATCTACTCCCAAGTGGGCCGGACTGGTTAAATCCTGACACGATAACTTAAAAATAAAGACAACTTCAGATTGTTTTCTTTGTTTAAAAATAGAAGAAGCTCATTCTGAAAATTTACAAATCATAATGTTGTTGGGTTTTTTTTACACTTACATGTTGCGGTTAATAGTATTCTATCTTTACTTGTCATTATTTATACTTTCTGAATACATGATGTGATAATGTTCATCTGTCAACTCATTGGTGTTAATTTTCAATACATCAAGTTAAAAAAATATCAAAAAAGTAATATCAAAATCAAATTACAGGATGTTATTAATGTAGTTTGCTCATTTTCCTCGACTGGTGCACTAACATTTGGTTTATTTTTTTTACATAAGTAGCATCATCTACAAAGATACAAGAAATTGCTATTGTGACATCTAGTGGACACATTCAGAACAGCTGTTTCTTTCATTAAAAAAATGTTGGCTCATTTTTATGCTCAGCCTAATCCGGCCCTCGCTCTGTACATTTGACAGCCCTGGCTTAGACTCTGACTCATGTCCTACCTCTCTTGGCATTAATAAGCAGCCACTCCTTTGTAATTCTGGGCTACTCGCTCACCTTTTTCACAATCATCCTTTCCCCACCATCCGTCGGCTTGTGTTTCTCTCATTCATGAATTATGTCGCCAAAAGTTGTCATTTTCTCATCAAGCTTCTTCATGATGGTCTTGTAGCCCGTTCTAGTCTTGCACTGGTCCACAATCTTGTCTCTTGAGTTTCTTTTTGAATTATTTGGTATTGTCTAAGGTGACTTGCATTAAAGAGACCATGACTGTGGCAGTTGTCCACATAATGAGTTGAGATATGGATTTTCCTAAAGGGACAGGACTAATGTGCGTGTTTCATTGACTCATGACTGGTTTGTGCGGGGTTGGAATGACAGTGGATCAAATAATAATTTATCTTAACCAAAAACAAATAAATGTATGCCCTTTTTATTTTTATAATCTCTCTGTTACAGTAAAAGTACCACAAAAAAAATCATTCTGGACTTTTCCTATATTTACAAGGGGGTAAACGTTCAAGATCAGCAGGGGGTACATCTTTCCATCTTTTATTTCAGTGATCAAATACTTATTTTTCCCACTGTATCCAAAGGAAAGAAAGACATAATAGTTTTGTTGCGCTGCCCTAAGTTTGTAATTGCTTTTGTATTTCACAGTTATGTGGTGCAAAAGCCAGATGCATGAATAAATCTTATACAAAAAAAGCTAAATGCGTCAAGATGCCCGGTGTTGACTGCATGCTTATTTTTTTCCTTTTGTCAAGCTTTGATATATTCTCATCCATTGCCAAGTGCTGTTCACCTATTTGGAATGTACAGTTCAAACGGCTGTGTAGTTCCTATAAACACGGAGCATGACTATTGTAGTGGAGAGACATGGCAGGCCCTTGTGTAGACGGCAAGCAACGTTCCACAGAAGAGAACTGTTGTGTTGGCTCCAGTGTTGATAAATCTGCATGTGTGTTCTGCTCCTGTCCTCCGTCACTGCCGACTAATTAAAGAGATGATATCACGATCGGGAAAACTCCACCAGTGTGTTAACGACTCTTAGAGATTAACTAGCTGACTCTTAGACACTTACACCTCCCAGAGCGCATTTTATTAGGCAGAGCAATAAGCATGTCAGACCCAGGGAAAAATATTTTAGAGCTTCCAAACAAGAACTCCAATAACTTGCACTGTCGCAGCTCCAATAAATGTTCACGGATTATCCCTAAATTTGGTGGAGACATGAAAAAGTCTTGACAACCCATTTTAGCAAACAGACGTTTTTGTTGATCATGTGTGTGTGTTGCTACTTAGTACATTATAGACCAGGCCTAGGCAAAAATTTTACTCGGGGGGCCAGATTTAGATTTAAAAAAGTGTGTCTGAGGGCCAGTATATCTATTTTTAGGACTACTAATACAAAACTTCACAATAATGATTGGAAGCTAAAAACGTATGACAGACCGCTTTAAAATTGGAATGGAATTTTACATTTTTTTACTGAATGAGACACCCAGAATGTACATGAAAATGAAGAATGTGGGATTTCCAATATTAACCATGCATGATAAAACACTGAATATTGACAACATATTTTACAATCAACCGAAACGGAACCAAAATGCAACAAACATAGTGGAAAAAAACCCCACCTACAATCTGAGATACCTCATAGTGACCATAGTAAGTATTTAGATGACCATAGTTAACTAGTATATGATGAAGATTCCAACCATTGAAAGACTTAGTATAGTTGAAAACTTACAGTCATTAGAAAACATCACTGCACATCATAATGGCAGCTACACTTTCCACCTTAAACATCTAAAACAATTATTTGGGAATGTCTGGCGAGCCAGATTGAAAAGCTCAACGGCCCGCATGTGGCCCCCGGGCCTTAATTTGCCCAGGTCTGTTATAGACTGTATACTCTTTGCATTTAAAAATGTACATTGAAAAATAATAAATTCCGTTATTTACAGGATGTTACCCATCCATACATTTTCTGTTGCTTTTCCCTTTCGAGGTCGCGGGGGTGCTGGAGCCTACCCCAGCTGCATTCGGATGGAAGGCGGTGTACACCCTGGACAAGTGGCCACTTCATCACAGGGCCAACACAGATAGACAGACAACATTCACACTCACATATTCACACTCACACACAAGGGTCCATTTAGTGTAGGCAATCAGCCTATCTCCAGGTGCGTGCATTGCAGCTAATTGAGACGTCCATAAATGTTCTATTTTTGACACTTTTAAAGCCATGATCTAGGTCACTGGTTCTTACCTTTTCTCAGTGATGCACCCCCTGTGAACATTTTTTTTAATTCAAGTACACCCTAATCAGAGCAAAGCATTTTTGGTTGAAGAAAAGAGATCCATCCATCCATCCATTCATCCATCCATCTTCTTCTGCTTATCCGAGGTCAGGTCGCGGGGGCAGCAGCCTAAGCAGGGAAGCCCAGACCCTCCTCTCCCCCGCTCCTTCATCCCGTACAGCTCCTGATATCCAGTTCCACGACTCACGATTGTTTTCCTCTGCCTGCCTGCCTGCCAGACACCTCCACTCCAGCCAACGATGCCTTTCCCTCGTCCATTGTTTGCCTAAATTAAACCCTTTGGACTTTAAATCTGCCTCTCTTGTCTGCTTTTGGGTCCGCCAGCTTGTTAAATCGTGACAGTTTCGCCACTTATCCAAGTAGACGTCATCAGTTTGTGCTCAAATCTAGTCTCAGACTTAGATTGGTCAGATCTAGTCCAGCGGATGGTGCCAAAACCCCAGATATTTATACTCCAAAAGCCAGGAGAGTATGCCTGGGCAAGTATGGTTTCCCGCTACCGTAGTGAGCAAAAACAAATGTTTTTAATGCAAACAAGCAATTCCAACAGTCAAAGCCAACGACATTGTTGAAGGTTAGATTCCCCTCGTTAGCATTGAGGTATCGTGTGGCAGAACGATCGCTGTGGATCAACTACTACCAGTCCAAAATGTGATCAGAATGTTTCTAACTCCTATTATTTTTTTGTAGGCTAAATTGCAGTCTTTTAGGAATGGTTGAAAGGACAGAGTTGTATGTGGGAGACAGTTGGTGTCGCAGACCACCTCCTCTGTTCAGGGATGATTTTTCAATCTTGACAAAGATTGCTTCCCTTACTCATTCATACTTCCTGTCCAGAATCTGTACATATATAAAATGTACAACAGCGACCGTCGTTGGCTTTAAAACGGTTGTTTTTCTCACTACGATAGGGCGAAACCATCCTTGCCCAGGCACACCCTCATGGTTTTTGGAGTATAAATATTAGGGGTTTTGGCACCAGCCGCTGGACTAAATCTGACCAATCTAAGTCTATGAGCACAAACTGTTGAACCTTACTCGGATGAGCGGCCAAACGTCTCTCAAGACAAACCAAGCAGTCCGGTTGCGATCGATTGAATACCCGGAGAAATAGGTCGATTATTTGGTCGCACACCTTTGTGAATTTTGCCGTTCAACTCTTAGAGAACAGCACATTGTGTCTGAAAGGCCTACTGAAACCCACTACTACCGACCACGCAGTCTGATAGTTTATATGTCAATGATGAAATCTTAACATTGCAACAGTTTACTAAATTACAATTTTAAATTTCCCGCTGAGTTTCTTGTTGAAAACGTTGCGTAATAATGACGCGTATGATGACGTGTGTTTGTGACGTCTCGGGTTGTAGCGCATATATATCAGCCCAGCCCCACTTACGGCTAAAAGTCGTCTCTTTTCATCGCATAATTACACAGTAATTTGGACATCTATGTTGCTGAATCTTTTGCAATTTGTTCAATTAATAACGGAGAGTATAAAGATTAATGCTGTTGGTGGAAAGCGGTGGATTGCAGCTGTCTTTAGCACCGAGACACAGCCGGTGTTTCTTTGTTTGTTGTGAAGCTTTAACACAGAGCGGTCAAGCGAACATGTTTCTTTACGTCAACCAGCAAGTTTTTGGATGGGGAAATTGTGATATTAAGTCGGCTCTTATCGGAGACTTGAGTGGATTATGCGACCTCCTCCTGTAGCTGTCAAAAAGGCAGCTGTGATCTTGGCTCCTCCATTGGCTTCTCTCAGAGACACTGGCATTCACCGCAGCCCTCCGACTTTCAGGTATGACTTTATATTCTCACTAAAACACTATTAACACAATAAGCAGATAAGGGATTTTCCATAATTACCCTAGTAAATGTGTCTAATAACAACTGAATCGCTCACACTGCCGTCGCCTGGAGCCGTCACCTTTTTTTTTTTTTTGTTGTAGTGCTTCACTCTAACTTTCTTCATCCACGAATCTTTCATCCTCGCTCACATTAATGGGAAAACTTGTCGCTTTCTCAGTCCGAATTGCATTTGCTGCTGGTGGCTATGATTATAAACAATGTGAGGATGTGAGGAGCCCTATAACCCGTGACATCACGCGCACATCGTATGTTACTTCCAGTACAGGCAAGGCTTTTCTATTAGCGACCAAAAGTTGCGAACTTTATCGTCGATTTTCCCTACTAATCCTTTCAGCAAAAATATGGCAATATCCCGAAATGATCAAGTATGACACATAGAATGGACCTGCTATCCCCGTTTAAATAAGAAAAATCTCATTTCAGTAGGCCTTTAACGAAACATTGAAACATTGAAAAATTGGACGTGCATTCAAAAGTTAAGAGAAGGTTCATCATGAAATTTAATACACAATCTAACCTTATATTTTTGTAAGATATGTAATTGTGAGAGATATCCATGTTCTACAGAATATTTGAAAAAAAGACAAGCATGTTAACCATGAATATGGTGTGAATAATCACAATTTAAAAATATATCCATATTTAGGCAGTCTAATACATTTCTCCATATTCTGTCCTGTTATCTACCTACGGGGTGGTTAAAGGAATCTTCTTATTAAATGGGATTTTCAGATTTGTAGCTACTGTTTTTGGAAACAAAAACAACTGCACTGCTATTAAACCTTGCGTGATTGTCGTTAATATGCTCGGTTGAGCAAGGACAAATGTAATATAGGGGGAATTATGGGCTCACACCAGAAGCTTCAAGCCATAGGATATATTATTTGGAAGCGTCTGTGTGGCGACAGTTAAAGCAAAGAGTGTCACAACAGATAGTCGTCGGACTTTAAAAGCTGATATTTCGGAAGTCATCCAGGAATTAGGGTTGTGACCATAATATGCAGAGGTGGGAGATAAAAAAAAAAGTTGACGAAGAAAAACGTACTATTTGTTTACTGTGTATTTTCATTGCCGTTTAAAGTTAAGGACAAACACAGATCTGTGTTGGCTTGTCTAATCATTTCTGTTCAGCTGTTAGCCCTGGAAGATAAAAACCATCCAGGATTATCTGTTAAAAAGCTCCGGAAAAGATTAGGTCATTACATCCACTGAACTATTTTTAGAGAGCTTTAACGATGGCATATTAAACAAAACGCTTCTAAAATTCAATTAAGAAACCACTCAGCCACAATGACCTGAAAATAACCCAGAGTTATTCTAAAACAAAGGCTCTGCCGACCAGCCGATGTGCCGCCTTGCGTGTGGTTTGGAAAGAGGGTTGCTTAAAACCGCAGATTGTGAGCGGCTGCAGAGATTAATGAAGAGTTTCTTTTTCCAGGTGTTGTATTGTGGATACAAGAGCTTTGGGCCGTGAATTTTTACCAAGGCGAGAAAATCCTCATGGTAGAAATGAAAACAGTAACACAATATACAGCTCTGAGCCGGATCACGTCTCCAGAAGCAGGAGGGCATTCCAGAAGGGAAACGGGAACAGATCAGTCTCAGATATCGATCACAAAATAAATGAACAATAATCACATTTTACATGAATGGAAGAAGTAAAAAGTACGTAAAACAAGGAAAACCTTTTGGAAATGGATTTACAATGCGGGTCTCATGCTGAATTCTTGCTTTTACAACCGAAGGTCGCATTCAGAAAAATAGAGGCCAATACTGTACATTTCTCTATTTTTAATCCTAAATGTATTTAATAAATGTCCTGATTATTTAAATACTATTTAAATATTATAGCGGCGCTGCATTATTTTAAAATAAGAGTAAATACAGGAGTGTTCAAAGTGCGGCCTCTAGCTAATTTTTTTAACGGCCCACGACACATTTTCAAAATAGTATTAAAATAAAACATAACAACTAATGTAAAAGAGCAAACCGGTGTATTTATAGGAGAAAATGTTGACAATCTTGACAATAACAACATAATCTGCTATTGCTCCAAAAAATTTAAAAAAATGCTACCAATGAATAAATCTGAAGTTGATCCAAAGATGAAAGCGTTAAAAGTAAAAATAAAATGTATTGACATTTTACTTATTTTTAACACTTATGTTTAATTTCCTTTACTTATTTATTTAATTTTTTTTAAATGTCATTGTTCAAAAAATTGTTATCAATCGAAAGCAATTTTCATATGAAATATTTCCCCATTTAATCCTCCAATTACTTCGCATCAAATAAACCCATGTTTTGGGGAAAATATTGCATATTTTGTGTTTTTGCCATAGAAAACGTCTTTCTTTGGCAAAGGATTGATCTGATGTTGATCTATAGATTTTTAAGCGTTGGAGGTAAAAAAATTTTTTTTAAAAAGAACAACAATAATATTAATAGGTGATATATTATTATTATATATTTTTAACACTTTAGTGACTTATACACTTGGATCCCCTAGACCTATAATATTCACCAAAATTGAGGGGTGCCCTAAGGGTTGCTATATATATTTTGTTTTGGTTTTGAAATTGACAAATATAAAAATGGCGCTCACTGGCTTTCATTATTCTGTCTGCGGCTCGAAGTGGAAAAACACTAGACACCCCTGGAGTAGACGATGGATTGCTGGCATTTTTTTGATGGACAATACATTGACAATATAATTGATGAGGTGGCAACTTGTCCAGGGTGTACCTCGCCTACCGCCCAAATGCAGCTGAGATAGACTCCAGCACCCCCTGCAACCCCAAAAGGGACAAGCGGTAGAAGTGGATGAATGGATGGATGGATGGATGGACACATTTTTTGATTTTCAATTTCATATCTATATTTATTTCTTGAGCGAACAACTTTATTCTTGTAACTTTTCAATTGTTTTGATTTTAGACATCAATTTTCTATACCACTTATTTGCATTACTGTCCCAGGTGAGCTGGAGTCTATCCCTATTTATAACTGGCGAGAGGCAGGGGTGTTTTGTTTTTAGATTTGCCCAAAGCATCCTTGTTCATGTTCTAATGTAGGCTCCTTACAATTTTTTTTCAATGTCTCCAAATATCTGTCAGGCTATCAAGTTTAACCTGAGAAACTCATCTTTTTCTATATATGGTCAGTCAAGTCAAGACCTTCTCTTCAGGAAAGTTTTGTTTTTCAACAACACTTCCTGGACTGAAGATCGTCCTTTAGACCTTTTATTTGACTCCACTTGAGGCACACAGATGTTTATGCAAATGTTCTCCAACATTGAATGACAATTTGGAGCAATAACAGTGAAAAGTTGAATAACAATTATTTCAAAAAAATAACTTGGCTGTATCTAATCTAAAAATATGTTTTGTTTGATGTTTAGACACTTTTGACTACACTTTCTGATGTAATATATTTAATTTTGAAACATAAGCTTAGATAAAATCCGTAAAATATTCAAAATCAAAACATAAACTATACACAGCAAGCATTCCTGATTGTCTTGAAACATGTTAGTACTTAAACACTATATTTAAATGAGCGCGAACTTATAAAATTGCATTTTATGTTCCCTGTGTACACCAGACAAAATTGTCAAAACCTTATTTTCAATAATGTATTTTCAACTTGAAAATGCAAGTTGAGTGAGTAATGTGTCTCTGCAGGCAGAAATGAGGAACCGAGTCACACTTAAAGATACTGTTTAGCGAATCCCTATGGCACATATAGCTAAACAAACATTTACAATTTACAGTCTCCAAATAAACTAATGTCACATAATTATTGGAATGTGGGAGGAAGCCACATGAAAACCCGCATCTTCTCTCTGTGTGGCCAACATGCTAAACACTAGTGTGGCACACTTAAATTTGCAGTTGAAAAAACATATAGATACTCATTTTCCTAATGTGTGTTTTTTTCAAACCGCTAATGGTAAAAAAGGCTAGTTTGTGGTCTTCTTGCATTTTTAGGTTCAATATTGTGTCACGGCCCGGGCGCACCTCAGTGCGCATTCATCTGTTCGCTGCACCAGGCGCACCTCCAAGAGCGCACCTGCGCGCGCTACTCCGGCTGCAGCAGGCAGCTGCAATCAATCTGCAATCCGCACACTTGATGAGCTCCCTGGACTTCTTAAGCAAGTGCAGACCTGCGTTCCGGGCCAGAACATAGCGACCTGTTCCCATACAGTGAGCCATCATCTCTAGGTCTATGCACACTCTATCTTTCGCTCTGTGTTTTCTCCCCCTCCATGTTCATTTGTCTCATGTCCCTTGTCGTTCCAGCAGTATTTCCTCCTTTCTCGCATCACAAGAAGTGTGTCTCATCTCCCCGTATCCCCTCTGGTTCCCTGGCTGCCCCTTTTTTATTTCGACCTCCCACCTGGACTTTTGACGCTTCGCTATTGCACCCAACTTCCTGCCTGTCTCTGGACTTTTGAGCACCTCACTCAACACTCTCGGTAACGCTCAACATTTAATCCCTACAAATAGTTGCACCACACATATTTTGGATTAGTTTTCACACTCCATACTACAATTTATATTAATAACATACAGCTAAATTGACGTCCCGGCTGCCTGTGCCGTCTTCTTCGCCTGTACCGTAACATATTGGTCAGCTGAGACTCAGTCAAAAGATTAGCTTTTTCATAAATATACCATGACTATGACCATCGTAGGTTTATTTACTTCGGGCATGCTTAAGTTACAATAAGGAATATATTTTAATAAAACTTTTTTTTTTTACTGTGTTTAAGTTCATACTTTTTATTATCAGTGTATTATTTTTATAGTAGGAAGAGAAAAGAATGGCGAGGGTTTGATTGATTGATACTTTTATTACTAGATTGCACAGTTCAGTACATATTCCATATAATTGACCAGTAAATGGTTACACCCAAATACGTTTTTCAACTTGTTTAAGTCGGTGTCCACGTAAGTCAATTCATGGTACAAATATATACTATCAGCATAATGCAGTCATCACACAAGTTAATCATCAGAGTATATACATTGAATTATTTACATTATTTACAATCTGGGGGGCGGAGGCATTTGGTTTGGTTGATATCAGCACTTCAGTCATCAACAACTGCATCATGAGAGAAATGGACATTGAAACAGTGTAGGTCTGACTTAGTAGGATATGTACAGTGAGCAGAGAACATAGTGAGTTCAGATAGAATAAGAACAAGTATTTGATTATTTACAAGCACAAGATAGAATGCCTACAGGATATGGATTAAGCAACAACTTGCTTAAAGATAAATTGTTATTGGACTTTTGTGCTTTTCCACCGATCACCACGTGGTGATCAGTAGAAAACTCTGCCCCTCTCTTCACCCTATTGTCCAAAACATGAGGCCGCATGATTGATGAAAAATCAAATATTTTTCCTGCTATTGCTAAAATTGGCATAATTCTTTCTGCTGTTGATATGAATCATTGATCATCCATCCATCTTCTTCCGCTTATCCGAGGTTGGGTCGCGGGGTCAGCAGCCTAAGCAGGGAAGCCCAGACTTTCCTCTCCCCAGTCACTTCGTCCAGCTCTTCCCGGGGGATCCCGAGGCGTTCCCAGGCCAGCCGGGAGACATAGTCTTCCCAACGTGTCCTGGGTCTTCCCCGTGGCCTCCTACCGGTTGGACGTGCCCTAAACATCCTCCCGGATGGCAGAGCTTTCACTCTATCACTAAGGGAGAGCCCTGCCACCCGGCGGAGGAAACTGATTTCAGCCGCTTGTACCCGTGATCTTGTCTTTCGGTCATAACCCAAAACTCATGACAATAAGTGAGGATGGGAACGTAAATCGACCGGTAAATTGAGAGCTTTGCCTTTCGGCTCAGCTCCTTCTTTACCACAACTGATCGATACAGCGTCCGCATTACTGAACACGCCGCACCGATCCGCCTGTTGATCTCACGATCCACTCTTCCCTCACTCGTGAACAAGACTCTCAGGGACTTGAACTCCTCCACTTTGGGCAGTGTCTCCTCCCCAACCAGGAAATGCCACTCCACCCTTTTCCGGGCGAGAACCATTGACTCGGACTTGGAGGTGCTGATTCTCATCCCAGTCGCTTCACACTCGGCTGCGAACCAATCCAATGAAAGCTGGATATTCTGGCCAGATGAAGCCATCAGGACCACATAATCTGCAAAAAGCAGAGACCTAATCCTGCAGCCACCAAACCGGATCCCATCAACACCCTGACTGCGACTAGAAACTCTGTCCATAAAAGTTATGAACAGAGTTGGTGACAAAGGGCAGTCTTGGCGGAGTCCAACCCTCACTGGAAACGTGTTTGACTTACTTCTAGCAATGCGGACCAAGCTCTGACACTGATTGTAGACAATCAGACAGTCAGATACCCCATAATCTCTGAGCACTCCCCACAGGACTTCCCGTGGGACACGGTCAAATGCCTTTTCCAAGTCCACAAAGCACATGTAGACTGGTTGCGCAAACTCCAATGCACCCTGAAGAACCTTGCCGAGAGTATAGAGCTGGTCCACAGTTCCACGACCAGGACGAAAACCACACTGTTCCTCCTGAATCTGAGTTTCGACTATCCGGGCGTTGCCTCCTCTCCAGTACACCTGAATAGACCTTACCGGGAAGGCTGAGGAGTGTGATTCCACGATAGTGGGAACACACCCTCCGGCTCCCCTTCTTAAAGAGAGGAACCACCATCCCGGTCTGCCAATCCAGAGATACCGCTCCCGATGTCTACTCGATGTTGCAGATTATTGTCAACCAAGACAGCCCCATAGCATCCAGAGCCTTAAGGAACTCCGGGTAAATCTCATCCACTCCGGGGCCTTGCCACCGAGGAGCTTTTTAACTACTTCAGCAACCTCAGCCCCAGAAATAGGAAAGCCCACCACTGATTCCCCAGGCACTGCTTCCTCATAGGAAGACGGTAGGATTGAGGAAGTCTTCGAAGTATTCCCTCCACCAATCCACAACATCCGCAGTCGAGGTCAGCAGAACACCATCTGCACCATACACGGTGTTGACAGTGCACTGCTTCCCCTTCCTGAGGCGGCGGATAGTGGTCCAGAATCGCTTCGAAGCTGTCCGGATGTCGATTTCCATGGCTTCGCCAAACTCCTCCCATGTCCGAGTTTTTGCCTCCGCGACCGCTGAAGCCGCACACCGCTTGGCCTGTCGGTACCTGTCCGCTACCTCCGGAGTTCCATGAGCCAAAAGAACCCGATAGGACTCGTTCTTCAGCTTGACGGCATCCCTCACCGCCGGTGTCCACCAACGGGTTCTAGGATTACTGCCACGACAGGCACCAACTACCTTGCGGCCACAGCTCCAATCAGCCGCCACGACAATATAGGTGCGGAACATGGTCCACTCAGACTCAATGTCCCGCACGTCCCTCGTGACATGTGCAAAGTTCTTCCGGAGGTAGGAATTGAAACTCTCTCTGACAGGAGACTCTGCCAGACAGTCCAAGCAGACCCTCACGATGCGTTTGGGCCTGCCAGTTCTGTCTGGCATCCTCCCCCACCATCGCAGCCAACACACCACCAGGTGGTAATCGGTAGAAAGCTCCGCCCCTCTCTTCACCCGAGTGTCCAAAACATGAGGCCGCAAATCCGATGACACAACTACATCAATCATGGAACTGCGGCCTAGGGTGTCCTGGTGCCAAATGCACATATGGACACTCTGATGCTTGAATATGGTGTTTGTTTTGGACAATCTGTGACGAGCACAAAAGTCCAATAACAAAACACACCTCGGGTTCAGATCCGGGCGGCCATTCTTCCCAATCACGCCTCCCCAGGTTTCACTGTCGTTGCCAACATGAGCGTTGAAGTCTCCCAGTAGGACAAGGGAATGACCCGGGGGAGCACTTTCCAGTGTATCGAGTTTTCGAGTGTATCCAAAAAGGGTGGGTACTCTGAACTGATGTTTGGTGCGTAAGCACAAAAAACAGTCATTCCACGTCCCAAGAGCTAGCCTTTGTAGCCGAGGATCGGACCGCCAAGTGCCCTGCCTTTGGCTGCCGCCCAGCTCACGTCGCACCCGACCTCTATGGCCCCTGCTATGGGTGGTGAGCCCATTGGAGGGGGGACCCACTTTGCATCTTCGGGCTGTGGCTGGCCGGGCCCCATGGGAACAAGCCCGGCCACCAGGCGCTCGCCATTGTGCCCCATCTCCGGGCCTGGCTCCAGAGGGGGGCCCCGGTGACCCGCGTCCGGGCGAGAAAAATCTGGGTCCTTTTTTTGTTTCCTTCATAGAGGTCTTCAAGCTGCTCTTTGTCCGATCACTCACCTAGGACCTGTTTGTCTTGGGAGACCCTACCAGGGGGCATAAAGCCCCCGGACAACATAGCTCCTTGGATCATTGGGACACGCAAACTGCTCTACCACGATAAGGTGGCAGCTCAGAGAGGATCATTCCTTGTCTAGTTTAAGATTGTTGTATTACTGTCCACCCTGAGATCGGTAGGTTGTGAGTTTAAACCCCGGCCGAGTCGTACCAAAGACCATAAACATGGGACCCATTACCTCCCTGCTTGGCACTCAGCATCAAGGGTTGGAATTGGAGGTTGAATCACCAAAAATGATTCCCGGGCACGGCCACCGCTGCTGCCCACTGCTCCCCTCACCTCCCAGGGGGTGATCAAAGATGATGGGTCAAATGCAGAGAATAATTTTGCCACACCTGGTGTGTGTATGTGACAATCATTGATACTTTAACTTTTAATTATTTCTCAGTGCAGTGAAACATTTTCAGTTCCACATTTTTTTTGTTCAGCAATCCTTTGTTTTGTAGTGTTAATTACCTGTTGATTACTTTATTTTTTCAAATGAACCATACTTGAAGCTGGGTTAGGCCAATATAATGTGATCTCTAATATTCATCCAGTCCTTTTGTGTCTTTACCAAGTATATCGGCCCGTAACTGAACATTAATCCCTGCTTACTTAAGTTGTGTGCCTTCTTACGGTAATAATGTCAGTGTTGCGTTTTGTCAGACGTCTGTTCATTTCACATTCCTCTAATTCTATGACTCTGCTTTACTGTATGCATATGCACGTCATTGTGCTGGGCCCTGGCCTACCTATGCTAATCATGCCAAAGGAGTTGTAGCAGGCCATACCTTGGCATGGATCAGTGCGTTACACTTGAGGTGTAAAGTAGGCTGAGGCACGGCATGATTGACCTGGTGAAAATACACCCTTAGAAAAGATTTACCTGTGTGGCTTCCAGTGTCACATCTATTGCTGCTCACTGCCCCAAAAGCCACAAACTTTTCCATTGAGCCCATCATTTAAAGCTACTTTTGTTTTTGTCTAGCATTCTTGTTCAACTCTTTGAGTGTAACCAATAACCCCAATAACGTAGACGTTTGAAAGAAATACACCGACAGCCAAGTAAAATATGTTCTGCTTCAAATAACCGTGCTCCGTTTGTCAATGTACACAACGTAGCACACTGAGGTTGCATGCGAGGTGAAATCATTCGCAGCTCCATTTTATCAAGTTCTCCCAACCGTACCCTTAATGAATAAGGAGAATTTCTTTTTACAGCTTTAATAGCAACCAACCCAGGTATGCATTTGTCAAATCTAGGAGAAAGTTAGAACCATATGGTAATTTGAGTGGGAGACACCTGGTTGTGATTAGGACTATGCTGCAAATATTAAACACATACACATTCAGCAAGAACACAATGTGAAGAAAAACAATGGCTTGAAATAGATCAAGAAGCAACTAAATGATCGAATGGATTCCTTGTATTCTAGGAGCCGATAGGCACAAATCATGTGTTACTTTTGCAGTGTACTTAAGACTGCATTCTTTATTGTTGTACCCTTAAAATGTCCAACAATAAGTGGTTTAATATGTACCGTTGTGTTTCCATCGATTAAATATACACTAGAACACGTTCTACTTTTGTTCAGAATCAACTATTGAGTCATTGATGTGACTTGCCTCTCATTTTTTTTAATTGACAGTGCATTAAAATACCAGTATAATGGAAAAATATGTGGACTTTATATTGAAGCGATTATCATACATTTTTTGGATTTATAACACAAAAAGGTTTACAAAGTTTGTGAGTACATAGATATGATCAAAATAATACAAATCTCACAGACATTCCCGAGCCATAATGAGGATGAGCAGTCACGTGATACTTGACGTGCATGGAGGACCACAGTTTTTTTCAATAACAACAAATCTACTACTCACAGCATACTTAATCAGAGACTATTTTGGAAAAAAAGGTTGAACCAGTGCCTTATATTGTTTTGCCGGAATATAAAGAGGGTGATAAATAATATGTGTGCTAAACAGATGCAGCTTTATTGAAACACACAAGCATCAAATAATACTAATACTAAGTGCTGAACAAGAAAAAAAACTACCAACATAAAACTATCACTTACTGTCCAATGTCTGCTCTCACTAAGAGACTGACTGATGGGATGATATTATCTACCCGTGTACATTAAGGATTATTCATAGTCCACACGAAGGGTTTAAAAAAATAAAAGTTGCCTTTCACATGTCTATTTCACCATCTCCTGGTCCATGTTGGATGTCTAAGTTTACCAACATCCTTCTACTATTCAGGGGAGAGACATGATTTAAAATCCAGAATTGACTTTCACCAACTCGCTGGCCATGTAGGAGCTCACTGGTTCAATATGTCAATATAGCAGCACAAGCTAGTTAGCGCTCTGTGATCAATGCACCGCTAAAAATAGATTGTCTGCGTTAGTGCTTGTAATAATAAAAATATTGCAAATACAATACTTGGTTTATATTAAGGTCACAAGATGCAAATGGTTATTTTGAGGGCTTCGTAGGTGGAATGAAGGAGCCCCTATTGCCCTCATTGTTAGCTGACTTTTGCTCACACTTATTAACGATTTAGCATGCATTAAAAATTTGTAGGGTTTGTGAATGATATACGGCACATCTATTTCCTTTTTTTGCATATTTTAAGGATGACTGATCTGCTTACCATGGGCAAAGTGCAGATGAGTTCCCCCATAACGTCATAAGATCCTGAACGCTCGGAAATTTCAAAGTCATTGCGAGGGGCATATTCAAAATGGCCGTTTAAAATTTTAGCATTTTGTGGATGTTAAGATATTTTCACATACTTTGCGGATTGGAAATATAATTGGGTATGGTTTACTAAATGAAACACAATTTAGCATTTAAATAGCAATTTCTTATTATACTGGTACTTTCAACTGTGTTGAAGTTCAGCATCCAAAGACTTCAATGGGTAAGCATAAATTGGGTTGTTCAATTGCAAACAAAAATAGTCAGTTATTGGATGAAAGCAAAATTTTGTCCCACCTATCAAAGGTCCAGCATCTCTGGGGGTTTATGGGGCAGTGGACGGGCCTCGACTGGCCGGGAGGCTTCTGCATGATGATTGGATGATCTGTCCCCGGCTGAATCTCTCTTTAATTTACAGTGAAATGAGCGAATCAGTCATCTCGGAAAATAAACCACGAACAGAGCATTTTTCAAGTTTCATTGGTCTGGAGACTTATCCAATTCTCAGAGTGACTTTTTCTTTGTTAAAGAAACAAAAATTGACAGAGCATTTTTCAAGTTTCATTGGTCTGTAGACTTATCCAATCCTCAAAGTGACTTTTTCTTTGTTAAAGAAACAAAAATTGACAGAGCATTTTTCAAGTTTCATTGATCTGGAGACTTATCCAATCCTCAGAGTGACTTTTTCTTTGTTAAAGAAACAAAAATTGACACAGCTCGCATATTTTTTGTGTTTTCCCTGCTGGCCATTGAGAGGACACTGGTCAAGTTACTGGAAAAGACGCCTTGTTAGTACAACAGGGTTGCATATCCTTTTCTGGAACAAAAGCATAAAATGTACGTATAAATAAACTGACTCTTTCCCCTTCTTGAAAGACCACCAGCCGCCACTGTTGCTACATAGACACACTTAATTGTGAATAGCACTTTCTACATTTAAAGGTAACTTTTGTTTTTGTTTTAAATTAGCATTTTTTTATCCAAGCTCCAAGCTTTTATTGACGACTGTTTGTTCTTATGGAAAGAGCTCAACTGAATAAAACGATATATGCAACAAGGTGGTAAAGGTCAAGGTAATTTTTTTTGCTACCAGAAAGTAAAATGGTCGTACAGATGGTAATTCAACATCAAGTGAGAACGAGACAACAAACACAAATACCTAGATACATTACACACACTATGGAACAATAAAAAATATCTCCTATTGAACCAATACAATTTTTTGTGAAAAAATGTTATGATACCATAAAATCACCCTGTGCTAGTTTTGTTTAAAAGGGCAATGGCAGCAGGTACAAAAGTGATCTTATAGCAAGGAACGACGAACTGCTGACCTGAGCGACGGAGTCGGAATCTACTGTGTAAGAAATGGGTACAGTAAGGTGGGTAAGGTGGATATACACTCCTTGACTTGTAATTCATATTGTTTTTCTTCAGCAAGGTTTTTTGATTGATTGATTGATACTTTTATTAATAGATTGTACAGTTCAGTACATGTTCCGTACAATTGACCACTAAAAGGTCCACGTTAATCAATTCAAGGTGAAGGTGGTAGACAGTACAAGGTCATTATTTATCCAACCACCAAATAAATCAATGTGTTAAACAGCCAAGATAGCTGAGGTCATAATGATACAATGTTAACGTTTGGTAATGCTCACTTACACTGGACGACTACTATTGTACAACAAGTTGGCTTTTAACTTGTTGCAATATATAGTGTTCCCTAATCACTCAGAGGTTTACTCAATCCAGTGTCATTGCATCACAGATTATAAAGTACCATTGAGATTTCAGTGACTATTCTAAATTTCATGTTGGAATGACACGTGTATAAGATTGAATAAAGGGTTTCAGGAGCATAGAAACTTTAATTGTGTTTGAAAGCTGTCTGGAGGGTTTGTATCAATTTCAAGTGCATATAATCATTGCTATAAAATACATAGCCTCCTTACTTTGAAAAAAATGTACTTACCACTGGGGGATCTGGAAAGTAACGCCAGGAAAAGCGAGGGACACTCTATTTCAATTTCTGGGTTTTTGAATTTTCCTGTCACATAAGTTGGAAGTTATTCTTAACCTCTTGTAGTCATTTGCTCACCAGTGGTACCTAATTGTGTATGAAAACTAAATAAAAGAAGACTACAAAAAAGTGAGCATTTCAAGTGTATTTTATCAACACAATAATTGACGATCAGTCTGTTTAAAGTTGTGCTTTGTATATATCATCAGTTAATTCAGTTTTGACTAATCAGTCAGCCTGAGACAACATCCCATTTCACAAGCATCTTGTCAATCTGGTGTTCTAGTCTAAATAGTTAATCAAATTTGAAGAATATTCTTAGCAAGTGCAGCAAATATATTTTAATTGTTACCAGTCTGGTTCTACTCACATGCTTTTCAGACAAAAGCAAACTACTTGCAATTTGAATTCTGGCTTTTCCTCTCTATTGCTTTTCTTGTAAGCTCTCCAATGAGCAATCACACACCTATATGACGTATAAAGCGCGACCGAGAGCCACCAGATTTGGTTTGTAATATTAACTTATTAAAAAAAAAAAATTTCAACACCGGCATCAATGCATATGGAAGTGGGCAGCTGTAGGAAATAATCATGTTGGCAAAAGGGGAAGAAAATACGAAGAAAATGGATAAATGCTTGAAAGCAGCGGTGCCCACACTATTTACCTCTAAGGGCCAGAGTGAAAATGTGGCAGTGGGCCGCGGACCAAACACATTGATTTTAGGAGCATGGCAGCACCACGTGTGAGAAGGTTAGCCCCATATCGCCATTTATAAAGGTAGTTTTGATCATCACGTGTACGAGTTGGCCTTGAGTACATGCAATCAATGATTGCGTGAGCTTGAAAGGGGTCGGTATCACTCTGTATTAAGTTTGGTGTTTCCAACGGAACGACTCAATCAAAAAATATATATATACATATACCATGAATTGATTAACGTGGACCCCGACTTCAACAAGTTGAAACACTTACACGGGAGGTAGCATTTAGTGGTCAAATGTACGGAGTATGTACTGTACTGCGCAATGTACTAATAAAAGTTTCAATCAATCAATCAATCAGAGCAAGCCCCTCTTTGCGCACCATTGCTCTAAGGCCATGTCTACACTAAGTCGTTTAACCCCTTAAACGAATAATTATTAATCCTAAACCTCGTTTTAGACACACTTAAGCAGCGTTTAAGGTTCCAAATTTCTCAGCCGTGTATTATTTGAATCGCCGACTCTTAGCTTTCTATGGACTCATTGATCATTTACAAAGTGAGTTCGGAGAGAAAGTGATGCCAGAAAGACCTCGCTCACACAAGAAGAGACGCCAGAAAATCTGCGCCTCACACAGGAAGTGAAATCAGAGAGAACACGCCACAACTAGCTTCATAACAAAGATGGAGGCGGATCATGCAGACATACCCGTGTTTCTCCTTCTTTCTCTCACACAGTGATGCGTCAATGCAATAGCACTGCATAGAAGTGCTTGTAGTTAGCGCATGTTGCATTTTGCATGTTGCATGCTGCTTCTGCCTGCTACTGTCTGCTTTCAGCTACTGCCACCGGCTAGCCCTCCTTACGGGGGGTGAAAAGAGGAGCCGAGCGCGTAAGCCTCCTCTTGCCGGTACACAGCCTCTCCACAACCAAGACTCCTACAGTGCCTCCTTGCGGCCACACACGGTGACTGGGACCTCGCGGTCTCAGGATAAACTGTAGGGGATCTCGGAGCAGCAGTGGGCCCCAAAGGCGAGTTGTGCAGGCCCACCAGTGTGTGGACACTCCCAACCACTGCCCCATTTATGGCTCAAATAGTTCCTCTGGGCCACATCGACATGGCCGAGAGAGAGATCTTGATGTCTGGGTAACCCAAGATCTCCATACCTTCTGCCCAGGCTTGCGCCACAGAGAGGTCACTCCAGTCTTCCCCCCAAAAAGGGAGGAAACAACACGGAAGCTGGCAGTCTTAAGTTCCACCCGATTGGCGCCAGCTTCGAAGGTGGGAGGAATCATTGACTCAAGAAAGGATGAGAACTCCCCCCAGGCGCAACCCATCGTCACTACTGACGGACGGATCCCTATAACATGTACACTTTAAGAGAAGGCAACGGGCGATTGCAGCTATTTCGGAAAATACACATTTCAGACGGCAAGAGAACATTCAAACTTTCGAACAGTCAGCTGTGATTGTACTTGCCGGAAAACTTGGTCCCTTCCTCCCGTGGATGGGATCGTGATAGGCAGTGTGTGACTTCAAATATTGCTTTATGGATGTGACTGTGAAGTGGCCAGGCAGTGTGCATGATGCCCGCATCTTCGCTAACTCTGCCATTAGCGCGCAGCTTAAAGATGGAACCATCTCCTCGTGTCCCAAACAGTTTATCCCTGTAGAGGTTGCCCTCTAGTGGGTTCTTTGGACCACCACACACTGCCAGGAGAGCCCAGAATTCAGGGTATAACAGTTTTATTTTACTTCAATAGTGCAGGGCTTTTGCTTTCCAGAAAAATTTATTTTCTGCGTCTGTCTCTCTCTCTCTTTCTCTCTCTCTCTCTCTCTCTCTCTCTCTCTCTTTCTCTCTCTCTTGCTCTCTCTCTCTTTCACCCCGTCTCTCTCTCTCTCTCTCACTTGCTCTCTCTCTCTCTCTCCCCCTCTCTCTCTCTCTCTGGCTCCCACCTGCGTGTCTCATGCCGGCTGCTGCTAATAAAGGTGACAGGTGATTAGATAACAATGCCCACCTGGGCCATTCACTCCCCTGTCGCTGTCTTCAAGGCCGGTCCAGGCACACCCAGTTCTGCGGCAGGACCGCAGGCCACGCCCCCCTCCACAATTTCATTGTCTACTTTCTCATGTCTATTAAAGATTTGATTAATTTATGATGTGTCAGGTGGGATTCACTACAATAGGGCCCCACAGCACACTGGATTCCAGTTAATTGAAATACCACAACACTGGATATTGTTTAAAGGGGATACATTTGAATTTAAAAACTTGCACACAAAACACAGCAAACAAATGTAAAATGCACAGCAAACTCTTTACAATATAGCTCTGTTAAACAACTTCACAGTGAAGTAAAGTCATCCGCTGGAGAGCTTGGAGCTGATACACACCTTTTTTTTTTTCCGCGCATGCGTACGAAGTCACGTTATGGCGGTGGGTGCAGGGGGGCGGTGGTCTTTAACGGTGGCATTGTTGTGTGTGGACACGAATAAAGGTGGTGTCATGATCCGAGGTCCGGATCATGTTTTGTTTTTTCTGTTAGTTTCGGACTCTTTTAGTTCCTGTTTGTGCATCTCCCGAGTTTGTTACTTATTATTTTCACCTGCCTCTGGTTAGTGGTTCCACGCTCAGCTGCTGTCAACCACTAATCACAGAGCTATTTAGTCACCTTGCTCTCCACGCTCAGTGTGGCATCATTGTTCGCTTCATGTCTGGTTCCATGCTAAGTATTTGCAACATGCACCTGTCACAGAATTGATTAACGTGAACCTCAACTTAATCAAGTTGAAAAACTTATTCGGGTGTTACCATTTAGTGGTCAGTTGTACTGAATATGTACTGTACTGTGCAATCTACTAATAAAAGTTTCAATTAATCAATCAAAACAGTTCCGAGACTAAAATATGTTCCTACCTGCAAGTCCTGTGTGGAGTGATCCGTTTGCATCCTGGGAGAACAAACCTCGTAGCACTCTGCATAAACCCACCTGTGACAGTTAGGTGTGAGTTACCCTGGATAACCTTTTCCGGCTTAGTGTAAACAGGGCCTAAAGTAACATAAATGTCACACCAGGTGGGTGTTCTGCTGGGCTAACTCCCTTTAGCCTTTGGATAAAGAGCTGCACCTAAGTAAACCAAAAGCCAAAACAGTGTTACAGCATATTCACATTTGGCAATCAGTGGGCACACTTATCAAATCCTGTGACTATTGTGAGAATCCAGATCGAAACTCCAGCACGTTTCCTTTACGGGGCCTTTGTCTGCTTGGAAGAGGGGCAACTGGGCCAGGCTCATTCACAATAATTAGTGTTAAACTGAGTTCCTCCTGCTAGTTGTTCTTGATAGTCTGTCTTTTGTATTAATCATCGGAATTTGTGCGACGTATTGTGTTGTATTATCTGACATCGGGCAATTTCCAAATATAAAGTTAACATGCAACAAGGATAACATTTTCCCAACGTGTCAAAATACTCTCATGCTACTTTGATTCTGACCATTGCCTTATTTTAGACATGTTCTTCATTAAAGTGCGGAACAGAGAAGCCATGAAATGTTGCCTCCAAATATCTCCTAAATGCTGTCCATCCCATAGTCCAAGTATAACATGGCAGCAAGGGTCATATTTTTACAGTTTTTGCCGACATACCAGAAGCTATGGGAATCGGCTTCAGCAAAAATAACACAATATCAACTTTTTTTATTGCAATCACAGTTGAGCCAATTGTAGTTCGATGCTATCAGGGATAAGTGTAGATGTTCTTCAATTAATGCTCAGGACGGCAATCTAGTCTGATCATTATCTGTTTATGTACATTGTCCTTCGTTTTCAGCGGACCTTGGAAATTTCATTAAAATGAAGAAGAGCTCGAACGGGTATCTGGCTGTTGATCCACTGTTTGTTTTGGTTTGACAGACAGCTGTCCAATGATACAAAGACATGTGCTACTTGGTTTTAATAGGAAATCCAACACTGCAGTCAGGTGAAAGATAACGTTGCATCTAATAAGAGTCCGGGTGCATTAGTTTGTTTTATGTGTTAAGGTAATATGTTAATGCTGTGGAGTTGTTTACTATGTATTTAAACACTATCCAAGAATCAGGACGATATCAGAGATAGCCCTAACATTAGAGTAAGAGCAAGTTAATGTTAATGTCATTGTGAATATTTTTGTATAAAACCTGCTAAAAAGTATTTCCTCAAAATGTTTACTACTTTAAACCTGTAAACTCATTAGTATTAATATGATTATTATTAGTTTTGTAGTTTGCGTAACTTTAATCTGAGAGGTGTTTCAAATGTATCAGGACAGTCACTACATATCAACTTTATTTTTAAAGCACATTTAAAATACTTGACACAGTTAATCATGGAGCATTAGAATAATCTCAAATCACTCATTTAGTGTAAATACTGTAGTTTCAGCTGTTGAGAGTTGTTCTCTCTGAACATTTTTAAATCTTGGTTAAAAGATCTGCACATGTACTGTAAAGGTTTTAACTAACTGTATAATACACCATTTAATAAATACACACACAACTATTCCATGTATATATGTTTGTCTGTAATATTAAATGTTTTATATTGTGCTGCTGCCACTAAGGCAGAAGAGATTTTTAACCTGAATGAGCTTTTAACCACGGTTAAATAAAATAATAATTTTGTTTAGTTTTTGGACAACGACAGGTTTCACCAATAATTGTAATTCATGTGTTAACAGTTGTGATGATTTTTAAAATGGGACATCAAAACCTGTAAAGCAGTAATTCCTCCCCTCCGCCCAAAATAGACAGTCTCACAAGCTGAATATACTTTTAAAAATATGTAATTATGTATGAAAAATTATAAAGTTTTTTGGGGGGAAAAAACGTACAATTAAGACAAGTGCAACCAGGGGCATTGCTAGGAATTCCTGGCCGCATGAAAGAGTATTGGTGTGGGCCACTCTACCCTGTTCTTTGCCACCTTCAGTGTTCTTGTTCTTCAGTGTTCTTGACCGTACCTGATGTCATACACCCAATTGGAGAGGGGGGCAGAAGAGAAAAGAAAAGAAACGGCAGATTAACTGGTTTAAAAAGAGGGTCTATTTAAAGGCTAGAGTATACAAATGAGTTTTAAGATAGGACTTAAATGCTTCTACTGAGGTAGCATCTCTAACTGTTACCGGGAGGGCATTCCATAGTACTGGAGCCCGAATAGAAAACTCTCTATAGCCCGCATACTTTTTTTTGGCTTTGGGAATCACTAATAAGCCGGAGTTCTTGCCAGGACATATGGTACAATGCAATCAGCAAGATAGGATGGAGCTAAACCGTGTAGTATTTTTTATGTAAGTAGTAAAACCTTAAAGTCACATCTTAAGTGCACAAGAAGCCAGTGCAGGTGAGTCAGTATAGGCGTAATATGATCAGACTTTCTTGTTCTTGTCAAACCTCGCTATATTTTATTAATATACCGTAGCTGTGTGTGTCAAATATGAGTCACTAAATGAGTCCCGCCTCCTGGTGGTAGAGGGCGCTAGTGATCCTTCTTGCACCTACTCGGCTGCAGAAGAAGTGACAACCAGTGTAGTGATATGTGCTGGGAACGGATATGACGCAGGGGGTGCACGACAGACCTTTTAAGATGTAACACCACTACTCTTATGCTGGCTTTGTAAACAACCATGCTGAAATAAAGCATGTTCCAGTCATAAATACCCAGTGTATTATTTATACAATAAAACTTCATGGTGGCAGCGGTGGGATAAAGAGATCACCCACGGAGCAGAACGAGAGGTGGAGTTGACCGAGGGTAATTCTGTAATTCTGCTAACTGATAGCAGCGGTCTGCACGTCGGGATCAACCCAAACGAAAGAGCACTATGGCTACACACCTACCGACCATGAACTGGACCAGTAAGAGTCAGCAGCGTGTGTTTATTTGTTCCTCTCGCTTGCACTTTTAACATGGAGGATAACATATTTAAAATAAAACAGTTTTCTAAACTGGACTTTCAATCGGAGCGGGAGGTGATAAAGG
Source organism: Nerophis ophidion (assembly GCF_033978795.1). NCBI lineage: Eukaryota > Metazoa > Chordata > Actinopteri > Syngnathiformes > Syngnathidae > Nerophis > Nerophis ophidion. The sequence continues at coordinate 44,395,277 of NC_084618.1, forward strand.
AAGATCTCCATCGAGACAAAGAGACTTTTAAAACTGAAGAAAGATAAGGAAGACTTCTATAAAAAAAAGTTATCGATGCTTTTGATCAGAAGGAGCTACGCATGGACTTCATTTATAAGTAAAGGTAAGACCATAATAATGTTTTTTTTTATTAAATGTGCTTTTCATGATGGTATCCTTACATCACACTCAAATTTTTTAAGCGCAGGCCTAAATTTACCACATGCCTTTGGTAAGTGCCGGAGCGAGAAGAGGTTTTAAAATAATTAGTGCATGTTTGCCTTTGCCGCATGCCTTTGCTAAGCGCCGGAGTGAGAAGAGGTTTTAAATTAGATAGCGCCCCGGCGGCAATTCAAGGAAATACGGTAAACGTGGCCAATGTTGGATGGTTTTGTTGAGGGTTATTTACATGTTCAGTATTTTCACGTTAACCTGTTCATGCAACTGAATTGTGAATTAGTTTTATGCTAATAGTTGTTCTTAATAATACATTTATTTTAATGCTTTAATTGTGTTACAAACTTTCTATTTTTTTAATGGTTTGAAAAACCATTCCCCTCGAGGGACAAGCGGTAACAAAATGGATGGATAAAACACCTGTTTTTTGTCAAATTTTTATGATTTTGTCCGTTTTTTCTGTTTTATTAGCTCGGCTATATTGTTATATAACGCCACTATATTAATATAATTCATGCTTGAAAAAAAAAAAGACATGCTCTCTTTTGAAAGACTCAACTATATCGTATTTTAGCAGACATACTAGGTATGTTTGCACAAAATATGGGTATCCAAACGTTATCGCCAAATCCAGACTGAATTTTACTCTGTATCGTATTAGAAAGAGAACCCATTTTTAAATCTAGTAAAAACATTGGCATCGGATTACAGACCAATCAGCATTCTCCCTATTACAGTGCATCCAAAAGTATTCACAGCGCTTTAGTTTTTCCAATACCCATGATGACAATGGGCTGATCTGTATCCTGTATTCATTTACGGAGTAGAGGAGTGACATCACTCAACAAACACGTCCTATTCCTCTGTTAACGTGCACCGTGTGGGAAATCGGTACGCCTCTATATTGAACAGAAAAAAACAGATTATGAATAACAGTATCATTGCACTACTAGTTGGGTCATAATGGATATGCACTATAAAGAGCTGCCATATCAGTTTACACACCCCGTTTCCATACGGAATACAATGATTTGCAAACCCTTTTCAACCCATATTTAGTTGAATATGCTACAAAGACAACATATTTGATGTTCAAAGTGATAAAAAAAATGTTTGGCGGATAATCATTAACTTTAATTTGATGCCAGCAACATGTGACAAAGAAGTTGGGAAAGGTGGCAATAAATACTGATAAAGTTGAGGAATGCTCACCAACACTTATTTTGAACATCCCACAGGTGTGTAGGCTAATTGAGAACAGGTGGGTGCTATGATTGGGTATAAAAACAGCTTCCCAAAAAATGCTCAGTCTTTCACATGAAAGGATGGGGCGAGGTACACCCCTTTGTCCACAACTGCGTGACCAAATAGTCAAACAGTTTAAGAACAACGTTTCTCAAAGTGCAATTGCAAGAAATTTAGGGATTTCAACATCTACGGTCCATAATATCATCAAAAGGTTCAGAGAATCTGGAGAAATCACTCCACGTAAGCGGCATGGCCAGAAACCAACATTGAATGACCGTGACCTTCTATTAGTTTGGATGGCACTGTATCAAAAACTGACATCAATCCTTGAAGGATATCACCACATGGGCTCAGGAACACTTCAGGAAAACTCTGTCACGAAATAGAGTTCGCCGCTACATTTGTATCATGTTAGACCCGCTCGACATCCATTGCTTTCCACCTCTCCAAGGTTCTCATAGTCATCATTGTCACCGACGTCCCACTGGGTCATTATTGTCACCGATGTCCCACTGGGTGTGAGTTTTCCTTGCCCTTATGTGGGCCTACCGAGGATGTCGTAGTGGTTTGTGCAGCCCGTTGAGACACTAGTGATTTAGGGCTATATAAGTAAACATTGATTGATTGATTGATTGATTGTAAGTGCAAGTTGAAGCTCTACTATGTAAAACGAAAGCCATTCTTCAACAACATCCCGAAAAGCCACTGGCTTCTCTGGGCTCGAGATCATCTAAGATGGACTGATGCAAAGTGGAAAAGTGTTTTGTGGTCTGACAAGTCCACATTTTAAATTGTTTTTGAAAATATTCGACATCGTGTCATCCTGACCAAAGGGGAAGCGAACAATCCAGACTGTTATCGACGCAAAGTTCAAAAGCCAGCATCTGTGAAGGTATGGGGGTGCATTAGTGCCCAAGGCATGGGTAACTTACACATCTGTGAAGGCACCATTAATGCTGAAAGGTACATACGGGTTTTGGAACAACATATGCTGCCATCTAAGCGCTGACTTTTTCATGGACGCCCCTGCTTATTTCAGCAAGACAATGCCAAGCCACATTCAGCATGTGTTACAACAGCATGGCTTCGTAAAAAAAGAGTGCGGGTACTTTCTTGGCCAGCCTGCAGTCCAGACCTGTCTCCCATCGAAAATGGGTGGCGCATTATGAAGCGTAAAATACGACAGTGGAGACCCTGAACTGTTGAACGACCGAAGCTCTACATAAAACAAGAATGGGAAAGAATTCCACTTTTCAAAGTTCCCAAACGTTTATGGAGTGTTGTTAAAAGAAAAGGTGATGTAACACAGTGGTGAACATGCCCTTTCCCAACTACTTTGGCACATGTTGCAGCCATGAAATTCCTAGTTATTATTTGCAAAATAAAATAAAATGTATGAGTTTGAACATCAAATATATTGTCTTTGTCGTGCATTCAATTGAATATGGGTTGAAAAGGATTTGCAAATCATTGTATTGTGTTTATATTTACATCTAACATTTTCCCAACTCATATGGAAACGGGGTTTGTAGTAGCATTTGGCCAAATGTGAGCATGTTAGGCCTATAGTACTACACACTTACTGTATTCATATTTTGTCAGCAGTCACATCATCAGTAAACATCATTGGCAGTCATGTCTCCACCATGGGACTTTGGAGTCAAAATATTGCCCACCCTTGCAATAGAGAATGTCGGCATCGTGCAGTAGACCCTTCTCGCCCGCCAGATCCTTCCTTAGCTACGATGCCTGTTAGGCACCACACTGTCGACACACCACACCTACTGCTAACGGCCATAACAAAGGCATATCAAAAGATACCAGATTTGCGGAATTGTCTCAAATATATACCACTGTTTAAAATACTGTATACCGGCATTAACTATAATATCGGTATACCGCCCAGCTATATTTGTGATTAGGGCTACTTTATCCGTAATAGCATGAACACACTTTGATTGATTTTATACCATGTTATGTATTGACAGAAAGCACACCATGGTGATAAAATAAGTGTAAAAAGTAAAAAACAGAAATTGTAAAAAATTAATACGGATAATTTATATCCAGTTGTTCTTTTAAATTTTAAAGTTGAGTTTTGTTGGTGTATTAAATACTCGTGTTTTCAAATGAATGAATACTAGTGTTATTAATTGGATTTCTATATTACTCAAAATAGCTAAGATTCTTCTTTTTGCCATTATCATCCAGCCCTTGCGTTGACACAGAGAAAAAAATCTCAAAGTTACTATCAGGAAGTGACGACAAGGCTTCTTGTGGCAGAATCGCCACTTGGCTTTCGCTGTGGGAGTACTCGGCTTCCTTTCGGTTGAACTCGGACGTAGTTGGTTCTTTTCGCATGGATTTAGAGAAGCTTCACTTTTCAGCTGAACACGGCAAACTCCACTATTTTTCTTCGCCACAGCCCCTCCTTTCTTTTTTTTATGTACATATTTTTAACTTAACACTTTATTCCCTATTTCCTTTTAATCTTAACCTGCTATTTTCTAGCTGGGTTACACCAGCATGCTGACTCCCTTGCATGCAAGCCAGTGGCTATTGTGATCCTTGACCTGTTGAGTCTGAGCCAACAGCAGACCTTTAGAGAATTTCAGGCAGCCGTCCCCAGAGGCCATAAGTGTTCCCTTGTCTGACAGACAGGAATTATAAGAGTCGCCGTGCAGCACGTTCCCAAACACCAGCCAGCCAAATCCATCCATTAAATACAAGGTCACACCACAGATTCCATCCGATCACAGCGAGAGCAGCTAGCACAGACCTCCCCCAAGGCCGAACTCTGAACAAAATTTAGAATACTGCAGGGATTTACAAAAATGTTGTCCATCTAACACGTGGGGTCGGCAAACCGCAGCTCTGGAGCCCAAGTGGCTCTTTCGCGCCGCCATAGTGGCTCCCTGGAGTTTTTTTTTTTTAAATACATGGAAATGGAAGAGGATGGGAGAAAAAATATATTTTTTGTTTTAATATGGTTTCTGTAGGAGAACAAACCTGACACAAACTTTCCAAATTGTTAGAAATCCCTCTGTTTCTATTAAACATGCTTCACTGGTGAGAAAGTATTGAGCGAGCGCCGTTTTGGCCTACTAATTTTAGCGGTCCTTGAACTCACTGTAGACTCACTGTAGTTTGTTTGCATGTACAACTTTCTGCGACGCTGCAACAGAAAGACATGTTTCATGCCACTCCTTCTTTGTCTCAGTTTGTCCACCAAATGTTTTATGCTGTGCGTGAATGCACAAAGGTGAGTTTTGTTGATGTTATTGACTTGTTAGAGTACTAATCAGGCACATTTGGCCACTGCATGACTGTAACCTAATCAATGCTAACATGCTATTGGCTCACTGTATCAATGAATCAATCAATGATTATTTATATAGCCCTAAATCACTGGTGTCTCAAATGGCTGCACAAACCACAATGACATTCTCGGTAGAACCCACATAAGGGCAAGGAAAACTCACACCCAGTGGGACGTTGGTGACAATGATGGCTATGAGAAACGTTGGAGAGGACCCCCCCAGCGGGTCTAACATGATACTGTGAAAGTTCAATCCATAGTGGATCCAACACAGCCATGAGAGTCCAGTCCAAAGTGGATCCAACACAGAAGCAAGAGTCCCGTCCATAGTGGAGCCAACAGGAAACCATCCCAAGCGGAGGCGGATCAGCAGCGCAGAGATGTCCCCAGCCGATACACAGGCGAGCGGTCCATCCTGGGTCCCGACAAGGGAGAGTGGGACAGAGGAGAAAAAGAAAAGAAACGGCAGATCAACTGGTCAAAAAAGTGAGTCTATTTAAAGGCTAGAGTATACAAATGAGGTTTAAGGTGAGACTTAAGTGCTTCTACTGAGGTGGCATCTCAAACTGTTACCGGGAGGGCATTCCAGAGTACTGGAGCCCGAACGGAAAACGCTCTATAGCCCGCAGACGTTTTTTGGCCTCTGGGAATCACTAACAAGCCGGAGTCCTTTGAATGCAGATTTCTTGCTGGGACATATGGTACAATACAAATTATATTGTATGCACATATTGTATCATTGTTCCCCGTTTGGAGGTATATTTGAGTTCATTTAGTTTACTTTACTTATGTCTTCTGTGTATTTAATTTATATTTGCATATCTCATGGCATATGTGTATGTAATTTTGGCTGCATTTTTTTAAAGTTCTTTGTGTTCTATGTTGTTCCAGACCACAGTAAACTTTACCCAGCTTGCAAAGATTGTAAAAAAAGCATTAGAAGAAGACAGCCTGACATTTCCTTTAACTTGGACACACACATCTATACCTTTGGCCATTCTAAGCCAATAATTTCCAGGCGTTATCTGACCCACTGAGAAGCCGCTATTTTATTAATGTTTTTCAATGTTGTAAAAGTGTGTAGAATAAATATTACATTTAATCATTTCTGTCAATGAAGATTTGCGTCAGCCTGCGGCACATAGTCATTTGGACATTTTTTTTGTGGCTTGATTCCCTTTGTTGTCAATAGATTCACCCAAAGAGGAAAAAAAAAGGTTGGCCTGTCATTTCATATAGTAGCTTACGTTAGATCAGAGGTTGGCAACCCAAAATGTTGAAAGACCTTTATTCGACCAAAAATTTAAAAAATCTTGTTGAGGCTCCAGACAGATTTTTTAAATTTTTCCTGAAGGAACTCTCCTGAAGGAATCAATAAAGTGCTATCTATCTATCTATCAAAATTAAAAATATAATTATTTAATTGTTTACTGGAAGTTATAAGAAGTGATGACGAGACCTTTGTCATTCGTCATTGAGACTGTATCGTACAAAAGTAATTTTCTAACTAAATAAAATACTGCAGAAATTCTACATAGGTCTGTTACAAGTTGCCAACATCTTACGGGGCTTTTGAGACAGACTTAGAGGCTTTTGGCAATTTATTTAAAAAACTATTTTAACCTGGGCAGTATGCCCTCCATCCATCCATCCATTTCCTACCGCTTATTCCCTTTTTGGGGTCGCGGGGGGCACTGGCGCCTATCTCAGCTACAATCTGGCGGAAGGCGGTGTACACCCTGGACAAGTCGCCACCTCATCGCAGGGGCAGTATGCCAATGGAACTTAATTGTTGCAGTGCTAATAGCAAGGGATGTAACGGTTTTGTAGATACCACGGTATTGCGGTTTCAAAATCCTCACAATAATCCCGTGATGTGTGATGGTATCAACGAAAACTTTTTTCTGCCGCATTTGCTCGGTCTGAAAGTAAACTTAATGTCCCAGAACTCTATCTGCATCGTGGGATTGGCAAGGTGGGGATGTAGGTAGAGGAAGAAAAGACAAAGAGTGTCGGAGATGTGTGCTCGTAGCATATAGGAGCAACTATTATTTTTTGAAATTTTTGGTAAATGTCATAAAAATCAGTCTATAACTTAATGAGACATGTTGGTAAAAAAAAAAACCTGATGTAACAAACCCTGGCTAACCCTGGGGGAGGTACTAAAGCAGGGGTAGGGAACCTATGGCTCTAGAGCCAGATGTGGCTCTTTTGATGACTGCATCTGGCTCTCAGATAAATCTTAGCTGACATTGCTTAACACGATAAGTAATTAATAATACCGTTGATATTCAGTGTTAAAAATAACGTTCAGAATATAAAACATTCTCATGCACCTTAATCCATCCATCCGTTTTCTTCCGCACCTCTTCATTAATAGTAAGAGATATTTTATTTATTATTGGTTAACTTCAGAATAACAATGTTATTAAAAAGAATAAAAGACTTATACTCTAAATACAACTAAATGTGTGCATTTTTAAGTAAGACCAACATTTTTAGTGTTATAAAATATTGTACGGCTCTCACGGAAATACATTTTAAAATATTTGGCTTTCATGGCTCTCTCAGCCAAAAAGGTTCCCGACCCCTGTACTAAAGTCTGCTACTGCAATGCAAAATGTGCCACCTTCATCTGGAGTGCGCACTGTGTAGCGCCCCGCGGGAAAGCAACCAATGGGAGCGCGGACAATGCACACCACGGGGAATATTAGTTATATGAGAAGCTATTTGACAAAGCATTATTCAGAAAATATGTTTGAAATCAGCGAGGCTTAACATTAGTTTGTGAGGTATGTACATTAAAAAAAAGTGAAATTGTGAGTTAACTTTTTTGATATTCAGCATTTTCCAAAATAAATAAAAAGCCCCCCCTAAAGTACGCTGCTTCTCAGAAAGTAAAAATTGAAAGACACTAAAGTGAACATTATTTTTTTAGTCTGAATGTTTACATACTTTAAAGACACTCAACTGTAAGTTTATTTTGGTTGGAATAATTATTTACATACATTGGATCAGGGTGAGACGAATTCGGCTGGGGGCCAAAGTATTATATGTATGTACTGTGTGTATTTCTGTATATATGCCTGTCTTGTCAGTATATATTCATGTACGTACTTATATATATATATATATATATATATATATAATAAATATGTTGTACTTGTAGAGCGCTTTTCTACCTTCAAGGTACTCAAAGCGCTTTGACACTATTTCTGCATTCACACACTGATGGAGGGAGCTGCCATGCAAGGCGCTAACCAGCACCCATCAGGAGCAAGGGTGAAGTGTCTTGCCCAAGGACACAACGGCAGTGACTAGGATGGCAGAAGCGGTAATTGAACCTGCAACCCTCTGGTTGCTGACACGGCCGTTCTACCAACCGAGCTATACCGCCCCCCATATATATAGATATAGATAGATATATGTATATATATATATATATATATATATATATATATATATATATATATATATATATATATATATATATATATATATATATATATATATATATATATACACAAACCCCATCTCCATATGAGCTGGGAAATTGTGTAAGATGTAAATATAAACAGAATACAATGATTTGCAAATCATTTTCAACCCGTATCCAGTTGAATATGTTACAGAGACAACATATTTGATGTTCAAACTGATAAACATTTTTTTTTTGGCAAATAATCATTAACTTTATAATTTGATGCCAGCAACACGTGACAAAAAAGTTGGGAAAGGTGGCAATAAATACTGATAAAGTTGAGAAATACTCATCAAAGACTTATATGGAACATCCCACAGGTGTGCAGGCTATTGGGAACAGTTGGGTGCCACGATTGGGTATAAAAGCAGCTCTCATGAAATGCTAAGTAATTCACAACAAGGATGCGGTGAGGGTTGAAAGTAAATTGTCGAATAGTTTTAAAACAACATTTCTCAACGAGCTATTGCAAGGAATTTAGGGATTTTACCATCTACGGTCCGTAAAATCATCAAAAAGTTCAGAGAATCTGGAGAAATTACTGCATGTAAGCGATGATATTACGGACTTTTGATCCCTTAGGCAGTACTGTATCAAAAACCGACATCAGTGTGTAAAGGGTATCACAGCATGGGCTCAGGAACACTTCTTAAAACCAGTGTCAGTAACTACAGTGGATCGCTACATCTGTACGTGCAAGTTAAAACTCTACTGTGCAACGCCAAACCCATTTATCAACAATATCCAGAAACGCCGCCGGCTTGGCTTGGCCCGAGCTCACCTAAGATGGACTGATGCAAAGTGGAAAGGTGTTCTGTGGTCTGATGAGTCCACATTTCAAATTATATTTGGAAACAGAGGACGTGGTGTCCTCCAGAACAAAGAGGAAGATATCCATTCAGATTGTTATAGACGCAAAGTTCAAAAGCCAGCATCTGTGATGGTATGGGGGTGTATTATTGCCCAAGGCATGGGTAACTTACACATCTGTGAAGGCACCATTAATGCTGATGGATCCATACAGGTTTTGGAACAACATATGTTGTCATCCAAGCAACGTTATCATGGACGCCCCAGCTTATTTCAGCAAGACAAGTGTACAACAGCGTGGCTTCGTAAAAAAAAAAAGAGTGTGGGTACTTTCCTGGCCCGCCTGTAGTCCAGACCTGTCTCCCATCGAAAACGGGTGGCGCATTATGAGGCGTAAAATACGGCAGCGGTGACCCCGGACTGTTGAACGACTGAAGCTCTACATAAAACAAGAATGAGAAAGAATTCCACTTTCAAAGCTTCAACAATTAGTTTCCTCAGTTCCCAAACGTTTATTGAAAAGGTGATGTAACACAGTGGTGAACATGCCGTTTACTTTTACTTTTACTTCTTCGGCACGTGTTGCAGCCATGACATTTTAAGTTGATTGTTATTTGCAAAAACAAAATAAAGTTTATGAGTTTGAACATCAAATATGGGTGGAAAAAGGATTTGCAAATCATTGTATTCTGTTTATAATTACATCTAACACAATTTCCCAACTCATATGGAAACAGAGTTTGTATATATATATGCATAATGTACACAGTATATATATATATGTGTATATATATATATATATATATATACATATATATATATATATATATATATATATATATATATATATATAAAAATCTCCTGATGATTGAGGGAACCCCTCATGAAACAGTTCTGTAGAGATGAAGTAGTCTTGTGATTTTTTCCCACACCTATATATATATATATATATATATATATATATATATATATAAAAAGGCTGTCATCTTCATTAGTCCCATTGTTCATAGTTAACTCAAAATTAATTGCGATTAATCGCAGATAAATATTTAAGTTTCCATCATTAATAAGTGTACCTCAGACAGATAATTTTCAGGTTTTAACACCATGAAATTTTAGCTTGCTTTACTAAAACGTGTTTTAAACATTATGTTTTTTTAAACAGCTATTCACAAAAAGGACATAAACATGCTTTTATGAAAATTAAAAAAAGATTAGATGCAGTGTGTTGGTGTCTTGCCAGAATTTGTATTTTGAGAAAAAAAGAGAAAATAATATTAATGATCTGATAATTTTTATTCTTATGACCAGACATTTAGGATGACAAAATCAAATCAGGCTGTTCTACACTGACTCTGATAGCAGTAGAAGCAGCCTCCTTACAAAGATAACATCCGTGATCTTTGTGTTGCTGACAGTCAAACCAATTGGTGTCTGAAAACCTCTTGTCTGAAAAGCTTGCTGCCGTCTGGTTCCGCTGCTCGTTTGTCTGACAAATTGCCGCCTCAAAGATGTTGAGGAGGCCAAACATTTCCGAAGCTGTCTGTCACGCTGAGGAGCAATGGATGAGAAGAGTTTGCAGTCTTGTGTCAAGTATGCAAAGTGTGCGGTTCTCGCTGGTGCAGCATGTGGACATGTTAGAATCCCCAGTATACAAAGTTAAGGAACAAATAAAACACAGAACAAGGGTTACTTTTTTTTAGGTAGAGTTACGTTTAATTCACTTGTATATTAGTTTTACTTTAGGTACTTTTTTATGTTTAGTACGAAAGTAAACCAAAGTGTTACTTGTTTTATATCCTTTATAAGAGTAGATTTGTTGGGCTAAGGGGGAGGAGTATATTTCCAACTAGAATTCACTGAAATTCAAGAATATATATATTTATATATATATATATATATATATATATATATATATATATATATATATATATATATATATATATATATATATATATATAATACTTGAATTTCGGTGTTCATTTATTTTACATATATACACACACATAACACTATTCTCTACTCATTGTTGTATTTGAAGTGCAATGCTTTGCAGCCAGTAGCACAGCCTTTAAAGGAGCATAGGTATGGGCAGCACCTGTGAAATTTAATTTGCAGGAAATGAATGAGTTTAGGGTTGAATTGTCCATCTTTGTTCTATTCTCCGTCACTATCTTTCTAACATATATAACACTATCTTCTCTGATGATTTTTCTGCTGTGTGGCACACACAAAAGTGCCTTCATCAAATGCACCAGAGTCTGAAATCTTCAATCTCTCCCGAGCATACTCCTTCCGCTTCGAGCTGTCCTGGATGAACTGAAATTCTTGTTTCCAATCATTTTGGAACTTGCAAGTGTACTTCTTCTTCTTACTCATCTCTGTTATGTTTTTGGACATTACTACTTGCCGTAGTTTTGAAGCAATGCATGATGGGAATCCAGATGTTGTGTGTCTAGACTAAACACACGCTGGAATAAACACACGTGTGGCTGAAATAAACACACGCTGAGAAATAGCTTTGTGGATAACGGCGACATATATAATAGTCTCCTTCTTGTTGTGTGTGTAGTTGAGCACTGAGCTCCAAAAGCCATAGATGTTATAACGTGACTGGGCCGCCACGCTGTTTATAGGGAGGAAAAGCGGACGTGACGACAGGCTGTCTTCACTCAGGTCCGGCTGGAAATCGGGAGAAATTCAGGAGAATGGTTGTCCCGGGAGATTTTCGGGAGAGGCACATAAATTTGTGAGTCTCCCGGAAAATTCGGAAGGGTTGGCAAGTACGTAGTAACTATTATATCATGCAAAAGCGCAGATTCCAACCATTGAAATTCTTTGTAATTTCAAAAGATCACTGCACATCATAATGGCAGCTACACTTTCTATCTTAAAGATCTGAAAAAATTATTTAGAAATGTCCGGCGGGCCAGATTGAAAAGCTTAACGGGCCGCATGTGGACCCCGGGCTTTAGTTTGCCCAGGTCTGAAACATACTGTGGAGTACCGAATGTAAAAGTTCAATAACACTTTTTAACTGATGTATTTTGAAAATTTTGCTCACTTTTCTCACATTTTTATTACTTTTCTCACATTTAGCTCATTCATAAATTATGAATATAAACGTTTTGTATAAATATAAATATTATTATTCAACCCAAATGGGATTGAAAATATTACTTTTACAACTAAATGTAAAATATTAATGTTGAAAATAAAAGTTAAATCTAAATGTTTGATATAGATATTAAATATTAATGATACGTTTAAATGTTGAATATAAATGTTAAATCCAAATAGGTCTTAAAATGACAATATGTCTTTAGTGGACCAGTAAAGGGATTCTCAAACTGCCAAAGAAGTCTGAAAATATGTACTGTATATGGGATATCATTGTTGATGATGTTTGCGCATTGTGTGTAATTTTACAGCATATGTCTTAAATAAAACCTCTGCCTTTTTTAATGAATATTTCGGCTTACTACGCTACTATATTTTAATGTTAGTCATTATAGTGGTACATGAAGAGCCAAGTGTTTTCTGAGGTGGTACTTGTTGAGATAAGTTTGAGAACCACTGGACTAGATGGTAAAAACAAGAGCACAGTAAGTATAAAGTCATCATTTGTTTAGTTTCTAACTGGTCCCACCCGCCTAAAGACGAAATTAAATATGATTGGATTACATCTCCGTCAACATTTTCGTTTAGTCTTTATCGTCGACTAAACTGTCAATAATTCAGTCATAGTTTTCGTCAATGTGCATTTGTTGTGATTGGTTTTATTCCTATATAAGTCAGTGGAAAATAGGTCGTTTACAATAACAAAGACAAAAAAATTTTAGTCAACAAAATTAACACTGCTAAAGACTATGTAAATTGAGGCAGAAAAGCTTTTAGGTTTATTGAAACGGAGAAAGAATGCTATTTTGCCACGTAGGCCTACAGATGATTACCATAATATCGAAGTATAGCGATCGTCACAGTTGTTTCCTCCCCACCACAAACATTTAAACATTTACCGCCTTGATTCCACGCCATGCTTGTTTAAAAGAAATCCCACATTCATTTGTCATCGGAGCTTTGAGTGTGCATTTTCACATGCATGTCTTTAAATGATCTAATGTTGTGTTCGATATAGGCATATGTCAGCTTTTTAATAGCCACAACATGACCTCGATTTGCTGTTTATATGATTTGATAAAATAATTATTTTCTTTTTTTTTTTAAAATAAATTAATTCAATCCAACACAACAATACACAGCAATACCATAACAATCCAATTCAATTCCAGAACCAAACCCGACCCAGCAACATGCAAAACAGCAGCAATAAACAGAACTATTGAGAGAACACACAAACACGACACAGAACAATCCAAGAGTAGTAAAACAAAATAATAATAATAATAATAATAATGGATTAGATTTATATCGCGCTTTTCTATTGTTAGATACTCAAAGCGCTCACAGAGAAGTGGAAACCCATCATTCATTCACACCTGATGGTGGTAAGCTACATCTGTAGCCACAGCTGCCCTGGGGTAGACTGACGGAAGCGTGGCTGCCAGTTTGCGCCTACGGCCCCTCCGACCACCACCAATCATTCATTCATCATTCATTCACCAGTGTGAGCGGCACCGGGGGCAAAGGGTGAAGTGCCCTGCCCAAGGACACAACGGCAGCGATTTGGATATCAATAGGTTGGAAGCGAACCTGCAACCCTCAGGTTTCTGGCACAGCCGCTCTACCCACTACGCCATACCCCCCAAAAAATAGAATATTATCCACAACAGTATCAATACCAGTAACAATTTCAACATAGCAGTGATTAAAAATCCCTCATTGACATTGTCATTATTAGACATTTTTAAAAAAATTAAAAAAAAATAATAAATAATTAAAACAAATAATAATAAGAAGAATGTTGTGTTGGATATAGGCATATGTCAGCTTTGTAATAACCAGAACATGACCTCGATTTGCTGTTTATATAATTTAATAAAATCATTATTTTCTATATTTTGCCTAGTGGGGGTTTTAAAAAAAATAGATTTTCGAATAAATCGCGATTGTTATTTGTAATCACTCTTAAACGATTACAAAAAATAATAATAATAGTTTTGTTTTGGGGTTTTTTCTGAAAATCAGTCCTGTCCAGCCACTTTAGTAAATGCTTGGGCATAATTTTATTAAATAAAGCCAGTTTTCTTTTAAGTAATATAAACATTTACCAGAGCTGTTTATCTATTTTTTTGGCGGAATGTAGTTAATCATAGAACTGGCAACCAATGTTATTTAAAAAGTATAGATTTTGAATCCAGAATCGTTTTTAATCGAGGATTGATTCTGAATCGAATCAAATTAAATCGTGTGGTGCCCCAAGAGTCACAACTAAAACCGTTTAGTACAGCAATACTGTGAGCATGGAAACGTGGTGATTGTCTAAGACAAATTCAAGACAAATTGCTATGTTCCCACTCACACTAAGTACTGTGCACTTCGACACACAGTGTGGACTGGCATGGGTGAGACAGTGTGTCACAGTGACCAGAGGTGTCACGTTCCACACACACACAAATGATGTAGCATGACGTCACCGGCTGTTGAAGCCGTGGACTAGCGCCACTGTCACAGGCTAAACAACTCACAGGCTCCACAAGGGCTAGGAGGACAAGTGGAGGGAGGGATTGAGCATAAATGTCAGGAAAGGAGACTTGGGCCACATCCACATGAATACCGTTATTTTATGAATGCGTATTCCTCTATGTGTTTTTGCTTCTCGTCCACATGCGAATGTAGGGGTTTTTTTGTCCTTAAAAACTGAGTTTTTGAAAGCTTTTTGACCTTTTGCTTTCTGGTTGCAGCTTTTTGACATTTTGGTTTATTTTATTTTATTGTCATGACATTGTTACAAACAATAATGGGGACATGCTGATCGATGTATATATGACAGGGTTGATCAAACATCATTGAGACATTTTTAATCCATTCATGCTTACTGTATTTTATTCTATTAAAAACAAAACAACCTTGGCTCATACCAAACGAGACAACACTGGCCGTTAATCTGCAGGACATTTAGAATAATTTGTGACTGCACCGCTGTCATTTAATAGGAGCAAATCCTTAGACATGGTTCCAAAAAAACACTGTGGACACCGTGACCGAACACTGGGTAATACGGAGGCAATGTGTTTGAAAGCTGTCTGCTCAGGAAAGAAATACATCTCAGAAATACTTTTGTTGGATCTAAAAAAGGTTGCAGACAGGAAGTTGGGTAGGCGCAAAGAAAAGTTGGTTTTGCTGAGCATTGAGCTGACGCTCCTTGTGTTACGTATATCAATGTAAAGCAGGGGTCTCAAACTCACTTCACCTGGGGGCCACTGGATGCAGAGTCTGGGTGAGGCTTGGCCGCGAGAAAATATTTCCTAAAAAAAATTCAGCATACCCCTCAGCATGGAATATATTTGTATTCAGCCGATGCAGGAAGAAACATTTTATTTTCGCAAAGTTATAGTAACACGGTAGTAGGCGGATAATAGCAGGCAAAGTACAATCTCAAGTTAACCTTTGGCAGAACAACTTTTTGATGGACTTCATCTTCAAGCCTGCCTTATCAATAACACATCTTTACATTGGTGAGCAATTTGTCATGATGCACGTTTTGGATCATGGCATATTCTGGTTTTGGTTCTGTTGATCACATTCTGTCTAGTATTTGTCTTCCTCAGTTCTTTGTGGCACTTCCTGGTTTTGTTTCCGTTGTCATAGTTACCCATTTAGTGTCACCTGTCTCTGCTTTGATCACGCGCACCTGCCCTTGATTATTTATCTCCCTATATATGCCCGCCTCTGTTTGACATTCAGTCTTGGACTCTTGCTTGCTACACGCAACAGCTGACGCCTCTCTTCCAACATTTTGTTAAATTTGTTTTTGTATACTTGTTAGCTTCTATGCTATTTTGTTTGTTTATGTCCCTAGCTTCCACGCTAGCGCCCTTTGTTCTTTCTAGCTCCCAAGCTAGTTCTGTTGGTTTTTGGTTAGTGCCTTTGTGCAAGTGTTTTTGTTCTTAGTTTGTTTTATTATATAAATAAATTCTTATCCCTAACCTCACGCTGTGATCCATCTCCAGCTGCACCCACGAGAGAACAACTCGTCACCACAATGCCACCGAGACATCACAGAAGAGTCCAAGCAAGTAAACGTTCTCTCGCAGCCGAAATAGAGGTATTTGATGAGTTCACGGGGCAGATAGCCCAAGCAATGGAGGCGGGGACTTTTCGGCACACGCCAGAGTGGATCTGGGAGCTCGGACGTCTCCAGGCTTCCCCCGACGCCTCTCGACTCAATGTTGTCCCGCCTCGCCCGGCTCGCACGCGTCTGCAAGGGCGGATGCCAAGAGGAAAGGCTTCGCCTAGTGACAGAGACGCGCTAACCCCGCCGTCACTACCTCATGGACACAGCCAGTTCCAACCCGTCCAGGACTCATCCTACACATATGGTAATCCTTTTTTTTGTCCCTCCTTTTACTCCTCCGGCGTGCCTTTCAGTAACGGGTACTACAGCCGTGACATCACTCCTCCGATGTCTCCTGAGGGGAGTGAAGATGAGGATTTTTTTTTTAAAGGATTCACTCCCGCTGTCGTCCACAAGGGACTGTAATTGTGCTATCAGACACTTTCAGGACATTTTTTTGCAGTTTCAAACAGACTCTCAGTTTTCTAAAATCCCGCCCCCTGTGACTATTGCTCCCACCCTGGTTACCTCTTTCTGTTCCTCCTCCCACCCACCCCTAGAGGTAGTTTTAGACCGTGGAGAGCGTGTCTGCCATCCGCTTTTGGAAGGGGGGCTCATGCTGGTAGCTGTGCTACCTCCGTAGCACAGCGGCGTTCAGCCAAGCTTCTTCCTTCAAAAAGACCTCCTCCACCGGTCTTTCGTCCCGCCAGACCGCAACCTCCTGTACGTCCTCCTCCACCGGTATTCCTGTTAGCTCCTCCTAGGCCGCCTTCACCGGAACCACGGCTGGCTGTAGTCAGCCCTGGCCCTAGTCCATGCCCAAGCCCTAGTATGACTGTTAGTCCTAGTCCTTGCCCAAGCCCTAGTATGACTGGTAGTCCTAGTCCTATCCCCGGTCCTAGCCCAAGTTCTAGCCCTGGTCCTAGTCTTAGTCATAGTTTTAGTTTTAGTCATAGTCTTGTTCTTAGTCTTTGTCCTAGTCATAGTCTTGTTCATAGTCTTAATCCTTGTCCTAGTCCTAGCCATAGTTCGAGTCCTGGTCCCTGTCCCAGTCATAGTCATAGTCCCAGTCCCAGTCTTAGTCATAGACTTAGTCCTAGTCACAGTCGTAGTCCTCGTCATAGTTCGAGTCCATGTCATACTTCTAGTTGAGGTCTGGATTCCATTCCAGCACCTGACTTCATGCTGGATCCCACTCCAGCACAGGACTTCATGCTGGATCCCACTCCAGCACAGGACGTCATGCTGGATCCCACTCCAGCACAGGACTTCATGCTGGATCCCACTCCAGCACGGGACTTCATGCTGGATCCCACTCCAGCACAGGACGTCATGCTGGATCCCACTCCAGCACGGGACTTCATGCTGGATCCCACTCCAGCACCTGCTCTTCAGCTGAGACCAGTGCCGGCTCCTCGGCTGAGACCAGTGCCGGCTCCTCGCCTGACTCGTCTGCTGCCGCGTCCACGCCTGTCTCCACGACAACGACGACTCCTGTCTCCACGACGACGACGACTCCTGTCTCCACGACGACGACGCCTGTCTCCACGAAGACGACTCCTGTCTCCACGACACCTGATTCGGCTGCAGCAACCGCCCCGTCTTCGCCTGCTGTTTTTGGGCCTGCTTTGGCAGCAGTCCCTGCACCCTCGTCTGCAGCTTCCAAGCCTGCCATGACGGCGCTGAAGCGCCCTCCTCCACGTCGGCCACGGGTGTGGCCTCTACGAGGGCGCCCCCCAAGACTTTCACGGCAGCGGCGTTCCATCCGCCGCCGCCACAGGGCTTGTCCTCGGTGGATTCGGGGACATGCAACCTGGCGACCCTCCACCGTGTCCTCCCTCCGCCCTCCCTTCATGTTTGGACTTTTTTGTGTGGAGGGGTTCATGTTAAAAATTTGGGACATCTGGTATCTGTCCCTAGAGGGGGGGCTTATGTCATGATCCACGTCTTGGCTCATGGCATATTCTGGTTTTGGTTCTGTTTATCACATTATGTCTAGTATTTGTCTTCCTCAGTTCTTTGTGGCACTTCCTGGTTTTGTTTCCGTTGTCATAGTCATATTTAGTGTCACATGTCTCTGCTTTGATCACGCGCACCTGCCCTTGATTATTTATCTCCCTATATATGCCCGCCTCTGTTTGACCTTCAGTCTTGGACTCTTGTTTGCTACACGCAACAGCTGACGCCTGTCTTCCAACATTGTGGTAAATCTGTTTTTGTATACTTGTTAGCTTCTATGCTATTTTGTTTGTTTGTGTCCATAGCTTCCACGCTACCGCCCTTTGTTCTTTCTAGCTCCCAAGCTAGTTCTGTTGGTTTTTGGTTAGTGCCTTTGTGCAAGTGTTTTTGTTCTTAGTTTGTTTTATTATATAAATACATTCTTATCCCTACCCTCACGCTGTGTTCCATCTCCTGCTGCACCCACGAGAGAACAACTCGTCACCACAATGCCACCAAGACGTCACACAATTGATGTCTAACGACATCAGTTGGGATTAACATCGGACATGCGGCGCAGACCTTGAGAGGGCTAACTGATACCGCTATAAACTATAAACTATTAGCAACTTTTTGATTGATTAATTGATTGATACTTGTATTAGTAGATTGCACAGTTCAGTACATCTTCCGTACAATTGACCACTGAATGGTAACACCCGAATAAGTTTTTCAACTTGTTTAAGTCAGGGTCCACGTTAATCAATTCATGGTACTGTCCAGTCAAAGTGGAGATTAACTATTTTGATACACTTAACCTTTGATATTATTAGCACAGCTTTGACGTGATTGATGTGGAAAGACAAACACGCTAAACTAACATGGAATGCTAACACAATGGTCTTAGCTAAGACTGTCAAGTTGACCAATATTGTGCAGAACAATTTCTGTCTATGGTTTCCACACTTAATGCCCTATCTGCTGTAACTTAGAGGAATTAACCAGGATGTGATAAAGAATTTCGACGTCATGGCTGAGTTGTAGTGGCTGGGTGATGACCATAGAAATCCCCTGGGCTACCGGTAAGTACACTTTGAACTCAAGGCTAAACTCAGCACAAACTCAAGGCTACTATATTGTGTGGAAAAGTGTAAAGGTGACTATAAAGTTGTTACACTCCATCCTTTCAAACAGTCCATTAGATGTTTTTTGGTTCCAGCCAACTTCCGGGTGCTGCGGTTCTGTTTATGTGATTTTGCTACACATTTGTTATAAGAACACCAAAAACATTTTACATAATTTCAAAATTATATCAACTTTTTTAGGAATACTTTCTAAAATAAATTCTTACACAAAACGTCTTATTGTTCAAATGCTCACATGATTTTAAGGTTGTGTGTTACATGTCATGGTTTTGAAGAAATCTTACACAAATCATCATTTTGACAAAAACAAAACAAAAAACTGGTAATGGAAAAATAATCTCATATCCTGGGTATTCAAATATAAAAAAACACTGTAAAAACTTTTCTCTACAGCCATCATAATTCAATGGGGTGGGTAGAACATTTTTATAGGAACCATGGGGATAGCAATCACTCTGGATGTGTGAGATTGCCTTAAGCGACATGCTATTTGTCAGGTTAGCCAAGTTCCAGGTGCATTTGCTGGTGGGTCTACGAGCGTCTGATAAAGCCATAATCCAAGATATTTTACTGTTCAGTTCAGTTTGGTTCATTTATTTTTAACATTCATCAAAAAAAGGGAGTATGGATAAAAATAAAACAATCACATAATGTTAAAGTAAATTATGAATGAAAAGGAGGCGAAATAAGGTAAAAATGTATATCTGCTCCCTATTTTCACAAATAACACAACAATTGACTTTCAATGTTGGCAACAACAAATCCATATTTTCATTTAACGAAAATTAAACCAATAATAAAGAAATACTTTTACTCAGTCACATCTTTTCATCATCCTGATTTTTGCATTTATTTTGAATACAGAAAGTTGTATTCCACTGTCACGTTTGCTCATTTAGCTAACACCTCTGATTAAAACACTTATTTCCATTGTGACCGTTCTAAAAGTAGATTTATTAAAGATCTGTTCACCTTGATGGCAAAACTAGGGGTGTCAATTTTTCAATGAATCGCAATTCTTATTTGTAACAATTCTTAATTGATAAAACAAAAATTTAAAAAGTATTTTTCATTGTTATTCTATCTGTCCCGTCCAGCCACTCAGGCAAATCATATTGTTGATATAGATCATGGGTGTCAAACTCTGGCCCGCGGGCCAAATTTGGCCCTCCGTGTAATTTCATTTGGCCCTTGAGGCAATATCAGATTAACATTAGAGCTGGCCCGCCGCTGTAACACGGCATTCACCACTAATACTCATACTCGTCAACCCTCCCGATTTTCCCTGGAGATTCCCGAAGTTCAGTGCCCCTTCTGAATTTCTCCCGATTTCCACCCGGACAATAATATTAGGGGCGGGCCATAAAAGCACTGCCTTTGGCGTTCTCTACATGTCGCCACGTCCGCTTTCCCTCCATACAAACAGAGTGCCGGCCCACTCACATAATATATGCGGCTCATACACACACACAAGTGTATGCAAGGCATACTTGGTCAACAGCCATACAGGTCTCACTGAGGATGGCCGTATAAACAACTTTAACACTGTTACAAATATACGCCACACTGTGAACCCACAGCAAACAAGAATGACAAACACATTTCGGGAGAACATCCGCACCGTAACACAACATAAACACATCATAAACTCAATATAAACACAACCAAACAAATACCCAGAACCCCTTGCATCACTAACTCTTCCGGGACGCTACGATATACACCCCCGCTACCACCAAACCCCGCCCCAACTCAAACTCGCCGCCGAAAAGAGGCATTCAATTTGTATTTTTATTCTATTTGATATGCCATTGATATTTTTCAATTATTATTATTTAAAACTCGATTTTGCATGTCACTATAAAGTTATATAAGCCTTGCTTGGTCAATATTCAATGCTAAACTTGTTCGGGTCCCTATTAAAGGATTAATTTGTTCAACCTCGGCCCACGGCTTCGTTCAGTTTTAAATTTTGGCCCACTCTGTATTTGAGTTTGACATCCCTGATGTAGATGATCATATGTACTGTCTAAATATACTTTAGAAAGGGGAAATGTTGAATACTTCTCTTGTTTCCTTATTTGTATTTGACTTTATTTTACTAAACAAAACTAGTTTTATTTTAAGTAATACAGAAATTATTTGGAGCTGTTGATGTATTTTATGGAGGAATGTAGTTAATCATAGAGCTGGCACCCAATGTTATTAAAAAAGTATGGACATTGAATCAACATTCGTTTTGAACCGAGAATCGATTCTGAATCAAATCGTTTCCCACATGAATCGTGTGTTGCCCAAAGTTTCAAAGTCGTAGGTAAAACAGCAAAATATTGCTGTAGAAGTCCCAAGTCCAGAGTACTGAGAAGCGGGGACTGTGGCGTCATCATTTAATCAAAGTAGCGTAATTGTTGTCCAAACAGAGACGTTCCAAAACCATTTTTTAATATTTCCACTCAAAGAGGAATTTTTTAAGAGTATAGCTTTCCAAATGCTTGGGCGGA
Organism: Nerophis ophidion; assembly: GCF_033978795.1. Classification (NCBI taxonomy): domain Eukaryota; kingdom Metazoa; phylum Chordata; class Actinopteri; order Syngnathiformes; family Syngnathidae; genus Nerophis; species Nerophis ophidion. Next base: position 44,417,133 of record NC_084618.1, read on the forward strand.
TTTGCCGATAATGTTGTTTTTTATCTGGGTGCTTTTTTAATTTGTGTTTACTTTCGCAAGTCTATACTGTTTTGCCCACTCCCCGCTCATCCCCTGGGGTGTCTTCAGGCTGAGAAAATTGCCATAACCAATGAGGTAAAGGCCGGCAATCCTTTTACACAGTTCCCAAGCATGTTAGCTGAGTCAACAACAACAGCTGGAGTTTATCCTATTACCCTCAATCACGACAGTTATAAACATGTCTAAACCAGCTCTTAGGTTGGAAAGGTGTGCTGAGACTGAGGTTAACACACTCTGAGAAATGGATGGGGAAAAAAAAGACAGCGTGAATTACATACGTACACATATTTAACTCCCTTCAAAATCCTAGAACAACATGTGATCACGACCAACTGAACGTCTCCAGGGTATTAAAAGCTAACATGACCATGGAGCTGTCAGTGCCCCTTTGTTTTTTCAGCTTCTCCGTCCTTAGTCATGGAATAAAGAGGTTTTTGTCTTATTAAAATAACTATCGCAGGAGAACAATAATCAAAAAGCTAATCCTTCTTGTTTGTTGAGGATGTTTCACCTTTAGCCCAAAAGGTTCCTTAAGTTCTAAAAGTGTCAGAACCAAATAAGCCTTTTGGATCAAAAGTGAAATGGCTTCCATTTACAAATATCAAGTCCAGTTTCCTTGATTAAACATCTGCAAATTATCATAAACTGGATGACTGAGTATCTACATGGACTTGAAAAACCGTTTTATCATGATGGAGAGCACGTCATTTTTTACTGACAACATCAAGTGTCGCTCGGTGGAGATAGCACATCCCAAATTTGAATTGGTAAAAATGAAATACAAGACTTCAGCGAGACGATGCGACACACATGCTCACACATGCAGAGAAATGGCCTTACACACAGAGACACATGGTACTATAAATAGGTATTTGGTACTGAAGGGTCAAGTGGAGTCCAGCCCCGCAGATATCAGCCCTGTACCCAGGGATCAGTCTGTAGCCTATGACAGCCTGCGGGTCTGTTCTCGATCTGTCAACCACTTCTAACGCTGTACCCAGACCAGATTGCATAGTATTGGAATTTCTGCAGGGATTTGAAAAATCTCAAAATTGACCTGTTTTCAGCGTCGAGAGAAAATCAGTATGTTTATGCCATTGAGAAAAGGAGAGCTTTTTTCGTGTTGTAGGGAGAACAGGATGTGGTCGTACGGTACAACAACACGGCTCCATTCTACCCTCATTGCGAGAAAGAATGTGTTGGCTGACAGTCCATTTCAGCAACACAACATGGCGAAATATTTGTACTGTTTGGTCTTTGTGCTGGCAAAACAGTGGGTGAGTGGTTTGCAGTCACAGCGAGAAGTTCTTTGGTTTGGGCTTTTACGTGTGGAGTTGACATAATCTTGTGTAAGAGTCATGTTTTATAAAATGAAAAGGTTTCTATTACGTAATGTGTACAATATGGATTTGTCTGCAGAATGCAAAAATTGTGTTGCCAACAATGCCTGACAAATGTGTTTTCACGACATACATGTCATTTGTGGGGTGTCACAAACATTTTTAAAATGATCACAAGCCGAATCGACACTCACATATAAAGTGTTTTTTAAACGACATTTGTGTTTATTTTACTTACACAATTGCTGCTATTGTACACTGCAAATTATGTGGCACTTGCCAAAATTAAAAATTGTCCATCCGTTTTTTACCACTTGTCCCTTTCGGGGTCGCGGGGGGTGCCCATCTCAGCTGCATTTGGGCGTAAGGCGGGGTACACACTGGAAAAGTCGCCATCTTATCACAGGGCCTACACAGATAGACAGACAACATTCACACTCACATTCACACACTAGGGAAAATTTAGAGTTGCCAATCAACTTATCCACAGGTGCATGTCTTTGGAGGTGGGAGGAAGCCGCAGTACCCGGAGGGAACCCACACAGTCACGGGGAGAACATCAAAACTCCACACAGAAAGATCCCGATCCCGGGATTGAAATTAGGACCTTCGTATCGGTGAGGCACATGATGTAACCCCTATCCCACCGTGCTGCCCAATTCAAAATTGTATTTCTAGAAATTTCTAGAGTTTTAGGAGCTGTTTACTTTTTGACTTTATGTCATATATTTTTTGTTTTTAGTGTATTTTTTCCTAAAACCTAGTCTTTTCGTCTCATATTTTGTCAGCTCTTTTCTGCAGTGAACTTAAAGGCCTACTGAAACCCACTACTACCGACCACGCAGTCTGATAGTTTATATATCAATGATGAAATATTAACATTGCAACACATGCCAATACGGCCGGTTTAGTTTAGTCAATTACAATTTTAAATTTCCAGCGGAATTTCTTTTTAAAAATGTCGCGGAATGATGACGCGTGCGCGTGACGTCCCGGGTTTTGGGGACATATTAGCGCAGCACCATTTGCGGCTAAAAGTCAGCTCTTTTCATTGCGCAATTACACAGTATTCTGGACATCTGTGTTGCTGAATCTTTTGCAATTTGTTCAATTAATAATGGAGAAGTCAAAGTAGAAAGATGGAGGTGGGAAGCTTCAGCCTTTAGCCACACAAACACACGATGATTGCTTGTTTAAAATTCCCGGAGGTGAAGTTTTACTATGGATCAGAACGGTCAAACGAACATGGTTCCCGACCACTTGTCAACCGGCAGGTTTCGGTGAGAAAATTGTGGTAAAAAGTCACCTCTTACCGGAGATCAGCTGAGCTTGCGTCGTCCATGCAGCTGCCGTCGACTTCCCTCAGAGACTAGCGTCAAGACACCCGTGGACACACCCCTCCGACTATCAGGTACTATTTAATCTCACTAAAACGCTAGCAACACAATAGAAAGATAAGGGATTTCCCAGAATTATCCTAGTAAATGTGTTTAAAAACATCTGAATCCGTCCCAATGCAATCGCCTTTTTTTTTTTACTTTATTATTATTATTGATTTTTTTTCTAGTCCTTCGCTATCAATATCATCCACAAATCTTTCATCCTCGCTCAAATTAATGGGGAAATTGTCGTTTTCTCAGTCCGACAAGCTCTTGCTGCTGGAGGCTCCCATTAAAAACAATGTGAGGACGAGAGGAGCCCTCACCCTTGTGACATCATCGTCTGCGTCTTCCGGTAAAGGCAAGACTTTTTTATTAGCGACCAAAAGTTGTGAACTTTATCGTGGATGTTCTCTACTAAATCCTTTCAGCAAAAATATGGCAATATCGCGAAATGACCAAGTATGACACATAGAATGGACCTGCTATCCCCGTTTAAATAAGAAAATCTCATTTCAGTAGGCCTTTAAGGAGCCACATAACTTTGTCATTAGCAGAACGAGCATCACATGCTACTCGTCCCTTCATCCCCCAGCCAGTCCTGTCCAGAGTGAGTTGGTGTCATTGCTCTGGTTTTACCTAATGACAGCTTTGCCGTCAACATGAAAGAATGATCGGTTTGAAAAAAAATCTCTTTTATTTTGACGTATCATATCTTCGATTTACTGTGGAGTGAGCACGCGTGCCGTGTTTTTGACTTGATGGATTTGTTAGAGTCTTTTCTATTCATTTTTATCAAGAAGGACCTCTGTAAACCTAAGAATTGCCACTGGAAATATCTTAACAGCACAACCAGACAATGCCAAGTCTATAATAAAGAAAAATATAATTTTAAAAGTTTCATTTCTCTTCTGTTGAGTTTCTTGGCTTTGTCATTGAGAAGGGCTGAACCCAAGAAGGTGAAGGTTGTAGTGGAGTGGCCCCAACCCTCTACCCATACCAAGTTACGTCGTTTTCTGGGCTTCGCTGGAATCTACAAACGATTTATCAAAGACTTCAGTAGGGTGGCCGCACCACTTCATGCACTCACTTCCACCAATGTACCTTTTCGGTGGAACCAGGAAGCAGGTATGGCATTCTGGTGCCTGAAGAAGAGCTTCATCTCTGCACCCATCCTGGTGTACCCTGATCAAGACTGCCCGTTCATAGGTAGATGCTTCTGAATCGGGAGTTGGCGCTGTGCTTTCGCAACGCTCCAAGCAGGACAACAAGATCCACCCCTGTGCATTTTTCTCGAGACGCTTATCTCCTGTGGAGCGCAATTATGATGCTGGTAATCGGGAGTTACTTGCTGTTTACGAGACTTTGAAGGAGTGGAGACATTGGTTGGAGGGTGCTAAATATCAATTTCAGGTTCTTACTGATCACCGTAATCTTCTCCATGTCCGAGCCGCTAAGAGGCTTTATGATCAACAGGCCCGTTGGTCCCAGTTTTTTGGTCGCTTCAACTATGTTCTCTCTTTTAGACCTGGATCTTGTAACACCAAGGCTGATGCGCTCTCTCGCCATTTCTCGGAAGAAACCATTGACAAGACACCAAAAGAAGAAACCATCCTTCCTCCTTCCAGGATTATCGGCATGGTCACTTGGAAAGTGGAGGGTCTTGTACAATACGCTTTGAGAAAGAAACCAGGGCCGCGTAGCCGACCTCCCAACAGACTTTTTGTCCATCGGGATCTACGTCCTCAAGTTTCAGAGTGGGGACATTCCAGTGTGTTCTCCTGTCATCCAGGATTTCAATGCACACTTTCTTTCATCCGCCGGCGATTCTGGTGGCCATCCATGGCCAAGGATACCCGTGAGTTTATCCCCGCATGCAATACTGGACGGAATAAAACGTCCCATATTGTAAAACAACATGGCATCCCAGTGGACATTGTATTGGGGCCACGGTCAGTCTTATTTTTGGCTATCATCCGCAGAACAATGGTCAGGCTGAGAGAGCTAACCAGAGTGTAGAAACCATGTTACGCTGCATTTCCGCACGACAACCATCATCATGGAGCAAGTTTCTGCCATGGGTGGAATTTGCCTATAACTCCATGAAGAGTTCAGCTACGGGATTATCACCATTTGAGTGCTCCATTGGTTACCAACCCCCTATGTTTAACCAACAGGAGATTGAAGCATCAGTGTCATCCTCTCGCAAACACATTAAGAAGTGCCATCAGGTATGGAAGACAGCCTGTGCCTCTACTTAAATCGTCGGAATGAATTTGCAACCGGAGACGCATTCCAGCCCCCGTTTACTCTCCTGGCCAGCAAGTACTACTTCGTACCAAGGACGTTCACCTTAAGGTACCATCCCGTAAACTCGCACTCCGTTTTGTAGGACCCTTCACCATTGAGACCATCATCAATCCTGTTGCAGTCAAATTATCTTTTCCACCGTCTGTTAAACGACACCCCGTAGTCCACGTTTCTCAGATTAAACCAGTTGCTAGTTCCCCACTTTTCACCCCCAACCCCATCCCTCCTCCTCATAGAAATTTTGGACAATGGGTATACTGTATGGACAGTCAAAGAGATCTTCGGGGTCCGTCGACAGGGGAGGGGTTTAGTTTATTTGGTAGACTGGGAGGGTTTTGGACTCAAGGATAGGTCTTGGGTTCCTGCTTCCCACCTTGCTGACCCCGAACTTCTAAAGGAGTTTTATCAGGCCAACCCTGGAGCCCTTTGGCGCTCGTCGGGGGCCTCGCATAAGGGGGGCTGGGTGGTACTGTTGTGACACACACACACTCCGTGCTTCCGTCTGCTGCGGGAGTGCGCAGAAGCTCAGCTGGGAACACCAGACACGCCCCCGTGCTCATCAGGCAGACCGCGCCCACTCCCCGCCACCGCCGGTGCAATCAACATCTGACACACCTGGCATTGATGAAGGACGGCAGTATAAAGACGGTCGACGCTGACTCATCGACGTCAGAACGTAAATCTACTATTCCGCTCGTGTCACCACTGCTGTTTCCCTCCTGTACCTGGTTTGCCTTCAACGATCCTTGACCCTGCTTTTGGACTTTAAGACTCTCTCTCCTGCCTTTGACCTCCGCTTGGACCCTGGACTTCCCCTGGCTTCTGCCCCCTCGGATTTGGACGCTGAACATCCAACACACACCTCAACAAACCTCACGGTATTCACATATGGTAATTCCACACATAGTCGTTCATGCAGACACATAGTAGCATACACACTACACGTAATCATCAAGTATTCAATAAACCAGTTGAACTTGGCATCCCATTGCTGTGCCGTCTCCTTCCCCAGTAAAACATAACCAAAAAAAATATATATATATATATATATATATATATATATATATACATATATATATATATATATATATATATATATACTTTTATTATTTTATTTAAATATATATAATTTTAATATTTTATTGTATTCATTTATTGTTTTTGTTTTTGTATTTTATCAATTAAGAATTGTTACAAATGGTAATCGCGACTCACTTGTAAATTTTTTTTTTTTTTTTATGCCCCAAGTAGTGGCAATACTGGGGAATAGTTTGTTTTTATTGACAGCAAAATCCAAAGAAAATAACCAGACCAGGAAAGAAGTACAAAAATAAGAATATATTTCCTGGGCAATAACAGGAAGGTTGACATATCTGCTTAAAATGAACAAAATACTGTTATGTAATCATAAATATACCTGTTACTAAATTCTATACATATTTACAGCATGTATATAATACGTTGTTGGATGTATTTTGATGTTTTTTGAAGAGGTTTATATCGCCGAAATGTGTAAATCCTGATTACCTGTATTGTTTTGTATATGGATTGTGGAGAATGGGCAAAATCCAAAAAGTGCAGTTCCCCTTTAAGGTTTCTGCCCGGACATTCAGCCAATTATGACATACCCTTTTTTTAAATCCGTCAAGTTAGCTTTAATTAGTTTATTTTCATAATTCATCAACCCTAATGGTGGAAATGATGAATTTCTAAATCTGATGCAAAGCTGGAAGAACATTTAGGTGTTTTGGAGTGAAGCTGCAATCCAGCCCACACTGCTGTGGCCCCCGGCCAGCCCCTGCCGACTCCATAGGCGTCAATTGCAAAATTCCAAACAACAAAAAACTTGACCCAGCATCTCCACACTCTGTGTTCTTTATATAATGGCAGACATACTATCTCCTTCACAGAGGTATTGCAGTGTTTGTGGATTCCATTTGGAACTGGCGGCAGACATACGCCGCTCTGGGCCACGGTTCCAGGCAAGTGAAGGTGACCGAGCCACAGCGGAGATAAAGACATCAGAAAGATTTAAGATGGGGGATGTTAGGGGAGGCTCCTGGCTAAGGCACGATTGGTTTGCTATCACTTTTTGGTTTGGCGTCCATGAAAGGTGTTTTGTGTTTGAAAGCCCAGGTCAGAGGACGAGGAACAACGTAGAACTTGGTGCGCTCAAATCCATCCCTTCCCATCATAGAATAAAAATATTGCTGTTCATGTCATTAGCCTCTTTTTTTTAACTATTCAATTTGTCTGCTTTCATAATTCCTACATTTTTCATTTTAAAAAAGCAGAGCCCAGATTGTGGGAAAGCCCCCCTCTATTTTCTGATAAGACTGATTGAGTGCTGAGAAATGACTCGACTTTGCTGCAGACAAATGCAACTTCCATCACTCAACTTCACATGGCTTTAAAAAGCAAAATATAGAACCGAATGACAAATGACGGTTTACAAAAATACGACTTCAAGTTTAATTTAACTGTAAATCAAACACACAGAGAAATTAATGTGCGGACTGTTCCCGGGGATTCATGTACGGAGTTGCGTGGATATCTTACTAAAAATGAACGTACGATCAAATCCAGAAAATTGTTTACGCGATTAAAAATGTAGATGTATGTAAGTGTTTGCATGCACAAATCCAAGCACATTGCAATCAACTTAAAAGACATATGCCACGCCCCCTTACAAATATGCAAATCATAGTCATGGGCTGGAGCTTGCCACGGTCTGACCAATCACAAGTCAGCAGGAGTTGCTTCTTTCTCGTGTTTGCATTGTGCAATTGTCAGCCGTCATCGCTGTGTCTCGGAGAACTGAACACGCGGGAATACAAAAAGAAATGGTCGTGTCAGAAAAAAGGTGAAGAAGATGTGCGTGGCCGAAACAGAATTTTTGTGTATACTCGGTTCGCAACTCTCTGATTGCGTCTTGTTTCAGTCACAGTTCTTCCGTGGGGGTGACACCAGACTTGTAATTCTCTTCCAAAACACTGGGAGGCAGTGTCTCCAGAAGGAGCAACTGCAGCTGTCATTGACAATAAACTGTGTAGAAGTGGCATGTGGGTAAAGTGGGTAAAGCGGCCATGCCACAAACCTGAGGGTTGAAACCATCCAAATCGCTGCTGGTGTGTCCTTGGGCAGGACACTTTACCCTTGCCCCAAGTGAGGGGACGTAGGCGCAAACTGGCAGCCACGCTCCCGTCAGTCTACCCCATGGCAGCTGTGGCTACAAAAGTAGCTTACCACCACCAGCTGTGAATGAATGATGGGTTCTCACTTCTCTGTGAAGCACTTTTGAGTATCTAAAAAAACACTATATGAATCTAATTCATTGTTAGTATTATTATTTACTTCCTATGAAGAGTGACAATGGACGACAACCACAACATCCACATATTTGTCTGCACTGGAACTAATCATCACTTTGCTTTTCAAGGACGTTATGTTCATAAACCAGACAAAAACACCTTTATGAAGATAGACGGTGCAACTTCTGAACAAGTTGTGGTAGAGGACGCTATGATTATTTGCAATGCAATTCGGCCGTTCAGGACATGGGACAAGAGAGAGCTATCATCCATCCATCCATTTTCTACTGCTTTTCCCTTTCGGGGTTTGCGGGGGTAGCTGGAGCCTGTCTCACCTGCATTTGGGCGGAAGGCAGTGTACACCCTGGGCAAGTAGCCACCTAATCATAGGGCCAACACAGAAAGACAGACAACATTCACACTCACATTCACACACTAGGGCCAATTTAGTGTTGCCAATCAACCTATCCCCAGGTGTATGTTTTTGGAGGTGGGAGGAAGCCGGAGTACCCGGGGGGAACCCATGCAGTCGCAGGGAGAACATGCAAACTCCACACAGAAAGATCCCAAGCCCAGGATGGAACCCAAGGCCTTCGTATTGTGAGGCACACGTACTATCATGTAATTGTAAATACATTTATTAAATATCAATCAATGTTTATTTATAATATCTAGCATAATATTTTGAAAGTCCAGTCCATAGTGGATCTAACATAATAGTGAGAGTCCAGTCCATAGTGGAGCCAGCAGGACACCATCCCGAGCGGATACCTATTGTAAATAAACAACATGCTGGTGTTAATCTGTATGTTCCTGAAAGATTATTGGCGGAGAATGATAAGTGTTTTGTGAGTAAAAGATGTGTGCATTACGGAAGAATTGGCAAGAAAAGTTGAAAAGAGCGTCGTACTTTGTGACTTATTCCGGACGCAACAACAACACAATAAGCTGAAAAACGACACATTCAGTAATTATTTTGTAAACCGCACCGTGGTATTAAGTACACAATATCAGTTTTCATCAGAAATATTTAATCTCTGTTTTATTTAATCTAATGATTTGTTCAATTTAAGCAGTCTGCTCGCCTGTGTTTAGGGATCCTCCTTGGCAAAAACTGACCAATTACAGCGCTGCGTTCTACGTCGCCAGCAACGCAAACCTAGGGTTTTGGAGATGCACGCTAGTCTTGCGGGAGGCTACGCGGGGCCGGGGGGATGGAGGAGGTGGCTGGTGGGTTGTGCGACGAGAGTAAATTACGGGGTTAACTCTGACATTTCACAAAATAATGTAATGTTTTCTTACAATTACGTGGATGTATAGCATGTGTTTGTTGATCCAAGTGTTGCGTAGTAGTTTCCACAGCCACATATCTGCCACCACGTTTCCCCCTGTACTGCGGTCCTGTGCTGTTACCAGAAATAGTATTTGCATGTGAAAATTAGTACAACGTTAAATCAATTGCCTGTATCAATTTAGCAGGTAAAAACCATGTCTGGAATGATTGTTAAAAATTTTTCCAAAACGCCGCTTGGTAGAGTTATCCAAAATTACATCGAAAATGGCCAAATACATACATTTTGGCATTGTTTAGCACTAGTATTCAACATTGCAAACACAAAATACTTCAAAGGTCCTATTAAAGCGAATATCGTAAGAATAGTGGAATTATAAGACTTGTCTAGGGTGTACGCCGCCTTCTGCCCGAATGCACCTGGGATAGGCTCCGGCGCCCCTGCGACCACAGGACGGACAAGTGGTACAAAATAGATGGATGTATAGAGTGAAATGATACAATTTGAAACACTATTAAAGCAGTGGAATTGTAAAGGACTTCAACATTAGCTTTAATAACAAAACAAACGTTTGTAAATGAGCTAGCTTTGTACTGTATAAACACATTTTGTTACAAAGTTACATCAATTATTTTGCATTGGGGTAATCGGAGTCACCCGAATCTTATAAAGTTTTATGTATCGTTGTAGCAACCATCTTTTTAAACGGGGTGCAGCACTAACCTACCGGAGTCATGCCTGGAAGTTTTGCCCAACATCCGGTATCTTACTCCCCAGCATTAGCTATTGTTGAGTTGAGTTGGGCTTCACGGTGGAAGAGGGGTTAGTGCGTCTGCCTCACAATACGAAGGTCCTGCAGTCCTGGGTACAAATCCAGGCTCGGGATCTTTCTGTGTGGAGTTTGCATGTTCTCCCCGTGAATGCGTGGGTTCCCTCCGGGTACTCCGGCTTCCTCCCACCTCCAAAGACATGCACCTGGGGATAGGTTGATTGGCAACACTAAATTAGCCGTAGTGTGTGAATGTGAGTGTGAATGTTGTCTGTCTATCTGTGTTGGCCTTGCGATGAGGGGGCGACTTGTCCAGGGTGTACCCCGCCTTCCGCCCGACTGTAGCTGAGCTAGGCGCTAGCGGCCCCCGCGACCCCAAAAGGGAATAAGCGGTGGGAAATGGATGGATGGATGGATGAGTTGAGTTGAGTTTGAGTTTGAGTTTATTTGGATAATGCATGCATACAACATGATACATTACAATTTCCAGTTCCTCTATTCAACATGTTTGAAAAGGAGTAGGATGAAGCAGAGTTTATTCAATCCTACCCTTTTTCCTTTACATAGCAGTTGCTAACACTTTTGTTCACTTCCTGTTCTCAATTTATTCAATATACCCCATAAGTAATAATACAATTAAATACATAAATAATATTTGGGGAAGTAAGTTACATGTCATATGGTGAGATGAGTGAGATTATCTTGAAAATGAATGGATGGATGAGGTAAATTCAGAATGTTTATCATGGTTCTTCTTCTTTGTACTTTCTAAACATTTTAAGTTTCAAGAGTTTCTTGAAGTGGATCATATTAGTACATTGTCTGATTTATTTGCTTAATCCATTCCATAATTTAATTCCACATACTGATATACTGAAGGTCTTAAGTATTGGACGTGCATACACATTTTTTAAATTAACTTTTTCTCTAAAAGTATATTTCTCCTCTTTTGTTGAGAAGAATTGTTGTATATTTTTTGGAAGCAAATTACAGTTTGCTTTGTACATACTTTTAGCTGTTTACAAATTCCTTATGTCATGGAATTTCAGTACTTTTGATTCAATAAAAAATATGTTCTCTACATCCAACTGTGGAGTGGGGGGCCGTGACCTGCGGACCTGCAGCGAAGCGGAGTGTGGCCAGTACCGGTTTTGAGATCCGCGACAGGTGCGTAGATGGCCCACCTGGGCCTGGTTATCTAATCACCTGTCACTCTGTTAAAAGGCAGCAGCCGGTAGAGCTGGAGCAAAAGCGATAGAGACAGACACAAAAATACAATTGCTGGAAAGCAACCCACTGAACTATTTGAAAAAAATAAAACAGTGTTTGGTGGTCCGAAGAACCCACTTGAGGGCAACCTCCACACCAACATTATGTATCATTCTAACTGATCTTTTTTGTAACACCGTTAATGGAGGAAGTGTACTTTTGTAGTTATTTCCCCATATTTCTACACAATAACTCTGATATGGTAACACTAGCGAGCAGTAGAGAATAAAAACTGTAATACTCGGCAGTCCCTTCTGAAAGCATTCAGAAAGGTGTGACAAAAAATAAATAAAAAGAACAAAGAAGCCATAGGCCGTCCGGTTTCCCTATTGTAGCTTATTACAGCCAAGTGACATTCCATGCAACTCAAGTGCATTAGAAAGAACATTTCTTCCTGAGACATTCCTGGCAGTGGGACCATTAGATGCCAGCTCCGACCAATGATATTTTTACTGATATTTAACTGGCAGCCTCTTTCAACGTAGACAAACACTCCACCATTTTAACATTTATTGCAAGTGATTGGAACAATGTGAACTCCAACAATCTAAAGTATGTATTTGGAATTCCTATGTTCAATCTGGACGTCATTTTAATGATATTATACGCAGTTTGGACATTTCGGCAAGTCACATCTGTGCTATCTAAAACACAAGAAATCACAGAAAACACAAAAAGTCATGATTTGATGGAGATGTCTGCGTAGTTGGCCAATAAACACGTGTTGACGGGGAATATGGAGTGTGTTTTTTCACATGCAAAAAGGCATGCATCAAACAAGTAGCAGCGCTACGAACGCCCGCTGCACACTTACATAATTGTATATGATATCCGTCTAATTGATTTATGAGAATCCTCAGTTCTATCACACACTTGCAGGCACACACGCATTGGTCCAGACAATTCAGATGAGACTTGTCACGTCTGTTGACATAGGGCCCAATTAAAGGGGAGGATTAAGCCAGGGCTGAGTGACCTCTTCAGGAATCCCCCCAAGACGTTGTGTGTATGCTGTCAAACTCACTGCACTTTAAGCACTTTCACCTGCTAATTAAGGTGCCCATGGGCGGCTGCCTTATGCGTTTGCATATGCGCTCATGCATGTGCATTATGTTTGTCTGAGTGTGTCTGTTTGTGTTTTCATTTACAGCCTATTTAAAGCACGGGTGTGCAAATTATGCCCCGTGGGCCCCAATGACTTCCAAAATTTAGCCGGGCGGCCGGGCCACAATAGATTGCGTGTTTGTGTGAACTAAATTACATTTCACAGGTATACTGTACATACTAATATTTTGGTAAATTATTTCGATACTTTTCGGTACTTTCGGGACCACAAAGAATTGCATAATTGGCCTCATTTTGACAAAAATGTTAAAGTTCTGTTAAGGGGGGAGGGGATCGCAGCTTACTGTGGGGTTCGTACCCCCGGGATGCAGACGGCCCACTCTGGACAAAGCGTGCAGGTAAGAACATGATTTAATCTTCAAAAACACGTACCAAAAACCGAAAAACAAGCAGAAGGGAAAATGTGCCGATTGAACGAGAAGCTAAGGTACAAACTAGCACAGGGAGCATAAATTAGGAGCCAAGAAATATCAACGTAGCTGTGGAGGGGAGCGTGGCCTGCGGACCTGCAGCGAGGCGGTGTGTGCCAGGACCGACTGCAAGATCAACGACAGGTGTGTAGATAGCCCACCTGGGCCTGCTTATCTAATCACCTGTCGCTCAGCAGCCCGGGAGGAGAGAGGTGGTGGAGGTGGAGATGGAGCGAGAGCGAGAGACAGAGACAGCCATACAAAGACAATTGTTGAAAAGCACTGGAGAGACAAAAATATTGCAAAATAAAACAGTGTTCTAAACCCTGAAACGGAACTGTCATGTCAGTGCTTGGTGGTCCGAAGAACCCGGAAGGGAGAAACCTCCACAGTAACCTGTTGCGTACAGCAAACAATGAGGCCAGGACGAGTGTGGCGAGAGCGGTGAATAAATAGCTCTCTGATTAGTGGTAAACAACAGGTGAGCGTGCCGACCACTAACCAGAGGCAGGTGAACCCAATGAATCCCCATGGAAACTAAAACAAACCCAGAGGTGCACAAACAGGAAGTAAGGGGGTCCAAAACTAACAGAAAATAACAAAAAATGATCCAGGCCACGGATCATGACAGGTACGTTAAATATGTTTCTTATTGCAATTTTGTCCTTGAATAAAATAGTGAACATACAAGACAACTTGTCTTTTAGTAGTAAGTAAGTAAGCAAACAAAGACTCCTAATTTAGTCTGCTGACATATGCAGTAACATATTGTGTCATTTATCTTTCTATTATTTTGTCAAAATTATTAAAGACAAGTGGTGAAAATGATTTATTAATCTACTTGTTCATGTACTGTTAATATCTGCTTACTTTCTCTTTTAACAGGTTCTATCTACACTTCTGTTAAAATGTAATAATCACTTATTATTCTGTTGTTTGATACTTTACATTAGTTTTGGATGATACCACAAATGTAGGTGTCAATCTAATACCAAGTTGGTACATGATCATACGTTGGTCATATTCAAAGTCCTCATGTGTCCAGGGACATATTTCCTGAGTTTATAAACATAATATACATTTTAAAAAACGAAAAGAGATGTTATGATGCCAAAAAATATCGACGTAATCATAGTGGCATCGACTAGATACGCTATTGTCCATGGTATCATTACAGTGGATGTTAGGTGTTTGTTAACATTTTGACGCCGGTGAGCTACGGTGAGTAGTGAAGCATGTTTAGCTAGTCTTCGTCCTGCAGGGATAATACTTCTACGAAACGTACTTTATTTGTCGCCATGTAGACCAGGATTAGTGATTTAGAACAGTGGTTCTCAACATTTTTTCAGTGATGTACACCCTGTGAACATTTTTTTAATTCAAGTACATCCTAATCAGAGCAAAGTTTTTATGGTTGGAAAAAAAGAGATAAAGAAGTAAAATAGAGCACTGTCATCAGTTTCTGATGTATTAAATTGTATAACAGTGCAAAATATTGCTAATCTAAAGTGGTCTTTCTTGAACTATTTGGAATTAAAGATATAAAAATAACTAAAACGTGTTGAAAAATAAACAAGTGATTCAATTATAAATAAAGATTTCTAAACATAAAAGTGATCATCAACTTAAAGTGCCCTCTTTGGGGATTGTAATAGAGATCCATCTGGATTCATGAACTTAGTTCTAAACATTTCTTCACAAAAAACATCAATATTTATGGAACATGTCCTCAAAAAATCTAGCTGGCAACACTGAATATTGCATTGTTGCATTTCTTTTCACAGTTTATGAACTTACATTCATATTTTGTTGAAGTATTATTCAATAAATATATTCATAAAGGATTTTTGAATTGTTGCTATTTTTAGAATCATTTAAAAAAATCTCACGTACCCCTTGAAATACCTTCAAGTACCCCCAGGGGTACGCGTACCATCATTTGAGAACCTCTGATTTAGAAGACCGGGGATGGACTTTAGCCACTAGCTAGCTAGCCAGGTCTTAAATCACTTCTTCCTGAGAGCGTTTCAGTGTTATAACTTAATCTTCATCGTCAGTTTTAAGCCAAAATGCGTCCGTTCTCCCTCTTTTGTCTACCACTGTGTCTGTCAGTGAGTACTCCATTATTATTCACAGCTGTACATGCTTGTCTGCTCGTAAACCAGCAATGACACAACGTGACAACGACTTTTAGTGTTTGCGTACACATAACCGTCAATTATTATGACTGTACAAAATAAATATTTACGTGTGTGCGGCGGAAGAATTTGTGATATTACATAGAGTAAGACAGTCGCTACAAGATTTTTTTTTTTTAAGTTAACTTTTTACCTTTAATTTTAATTATGTCTCCCAGGCACGAGGTAGACATTTTTGGTGGCAGAGTGTAAAAGACTAGGAATAATTAAAAAAAGTTCCAACAGGATGGAGAGACGAGTAGTGGGAATCCTTTGAAGAGATGCAGTGGTTGAACCACAATATTGTGTGCGACGTAGTTTTATCCCAGTATCAATTAGTAGGGGAGGCAAATATGACACATGTTTTTAATTTGCATAATCAGCTGGGTGTTGTTGATAAATGGCTTTCACTTTGCATAGTAGTAGTAGTAGTAGTAGTCATTTTATTTTAGACCCAGGGGGATCCATATCACAAACAAATAAACCATACAACAATAAAACGTAAATAAAAGAAAAACAAGCAGAAATAAACTAAACAAAAAACTTGAATAAAAAAACAAACAAACAAAAAACACTCCACAATATTCAATGTCCAGCATACAGGCTTACTCGCCAGGTAGATTAATAGTAGAGTTTTAGCTTGCACTTACAGATGCAGCGACAAACTGTAGTTACTGTTAGTGTTTTTTCTGAAGTGTTCCTGAGCCCATGTGGTGATATCCTTTACACACAATGTCGCTTTTTGATGCAGTACCGCCTGAGAGATCGAAGGTCCGTGATATCATCGCTTATGTGCAGTGATTTCTCCAGATTCACTGAACCCTTTGATGATATTACGGACTGTAGATGCTTAAATCCCTAAATTCCTTGCAATAACTCGTTGAGAAATATTGTTTTTAAACTGTTCGACAATTTTCTCACGCAATTGTTCACAAAGTGGTGACCCTCACCCCATTCTTGTTTGTGAATGACTCTGCATTTCATGGAAGTTAGTTGTATACCCAATCATGGCACCCACCTTTTCCCAATTAGCCTGTTCACCTTTAGGATGTTCCAAATAGGTGTTTGATGAGCATTCCTCAATTTACTCAGTCTTTTTTGCCACTTTTGCCAGCTTTTTTATTTTATTTTTTTTAGTACAGGTACCAAAATTGATATCATACTTTTCGATACTTTTCAAAATAAAGGTGATGAAAAATAATTTCATTTTAACAGAAAATCTTGTGATTAATAATATGTTTTTCTTATCGCACTCAAAGAACAATTGTACAACATTTGAATTACAATTAATAGGTATTAAACACACTCTTGTTGTACTCAAAGAACAATTTACAATTGTACATATTACACAGAGCCTGTCATAATCTAGGATTATGTTACAATAGAATAAAAAGCTTTATTGATATTGTATTAATTTCATAATTTATGGTTGCCACTCTTGGTCTGTGCTTTACAAAAAATACAATCATTGTATTAATTTCATAATTTATGGTTGCCACTCTTGGTCTGTGCTTTACAAAAAATACAATCATTAGTAAATACTAAAACAATGCGGCTGAAACTACACATAGGAGACATGTAGCAGGTAAAACACACATTGTTAAAGATAACACACAAATTGTAAGAATTGTAACAAAATTCAGTCATTTCACTTGCATTAATTTACGCCATGTGGGCAGTTTTTGCCAACCAGCTGTATACACATCTCTGAATCTGTGTATGTACAGCAGGAGAGCTGTTAACTACATGCCAGCCTTCAAACTCCATGCAGATCTGCATGTTTGTTATTTAAATATTTTACTTAAGTTTGAAGCAAAAGTGGCAATACTGTATTGTGCTTGTCGGGCGGCCCTTCCATGTTTATAGGGTCACTTTGTGGTTAGTTTTCAAGCCGAAATACTTCCATATTGTTCTTCGCGCACCCTCTTTATCAACCAGTAAAATTGCCATTTTTTGCCGTTCTTCCTCTCCACACTCCTTGTGTTTGTATGCGCTCTGTGGGTGCGTGGTGACACACTCAACATGCGACTCGGCTCAGCAAGGTCACTGCCGCACGGCAGAATGTGGATGAAAAAAAAGTACCGGTATTTTTCAAAAACAGTATAGTACCTTTTTTAATTCATTAGTTTCGGTGTCCAACCCTATAGTGCCACATTTCACTAATGTAATTGTGGCTATCCACAGGAAAGAAAAGTTCACTGTAAAGAATAAACCTACTATTGTACGCGCTACCTTAGTGCTGCAGTCAGAGGTGATTCACCAACCCCATAAAATACTTTATGCAGTGAATTAAGTTTTTCCAAGTCCTGTTTCGACAAAAAAACGTATCTTTAAACACAAAACACATCTCACGTTTCCAAAACTTCATTCACCACAAGGTGATGTGATTTGTCCCTATCAGAATGCCCATTGCGTATTGTAGGACACACTAAATTCATGTACCATATTTTTCGGACTTTAATTCGCAGTTTTTTTAATAGTTTGGCCGGGGGTGCGACTTACTGTATACTCAGGAGCGACTTATGTGTGAAATTATTAACACATTTCCGTAAAATATCAAATAATATTATTTAGCTCATTCACGTAAGAGACTAGACGTACAAGATTTAATGGGATTTAGCGATTAGGAGTGACAGATTGTTTGGTAAACTTGTAGCATTTTCTATATGTTATAGTTATTTGAATGACTTTTACCATAATATGTTACGTTAACATACCAGGCACCTTCTCAGTTGGTTATTTATGCGTCATATAACGTACACTTATTCAGCCTGTTGTTCACTATTCTTTATTTATTTTAAATTGCCTTTCAAATGTCTATTCTTGGTGTTGGGTTTTATCAAATAAATTCCCCCCAAAAATGCAACTTATACTCCAGTGCGACTTATATATGTTTTTTTCCTTCTTTATTATGCATTTTTGGCAGGTGCGACTTATACTCCGGAGCGACTTATACACTGAAAAATACGGTATATATTTTTGTATATATTGTTTTTCAAATCACCATGTATACTGTGTGTATGAACATAATGTATCCATTTTTTTAACATATTTTTTATTGAATGTATCAAATGGGATGAATACAATGGAAACAAGCTTTTTGGCTTTGTGTGCCACCCATTTGCCTTTTTAAAGCATTACATGGATTCAATTCTTTAAGATGTCAATAAACTTCTCAATCAAAATTAATGTTCATTATTTGGGGGTTTGTCTCATGCTGGCGCACAGCTGATCCCCCGTAGCGCCAAGTGTAATCACAGGTGTCACAGTGTCATTGCAGTGTATTGGATTAGCGGGCCTAAAAATAGTGTCAAACGTACTGTAGGTCCCCGCTGGCCAAAGTTGTGGATCACACTTTGTAACTGTGGAGAGACGCAGCCGACGGGCCGACAGCGGGCTGAGAGGAGCGGTCCTGACCAATATGGAGGCCAGGAGGCACGGCAGCGGCAATCCGAGTCAGGTGCGTACAACACACACCTGCTCACAATCTCTTCATCTGCGGCTGCAGCATAAAAAGAGCGAGGGAAGACCGATCGTGGCAGAAGACGGAGGAGGAACTGGAGCACACGACGATGACAAAAGCGACGAGACCGACCCGAGAAAAGATGAGCCCCCAGCGTAAGACGCAGCACCCGGCCACCGAAAGGCGTGTCAAGACGAGCAGCCAAGAAGGTCGAGCTAGAAAGTGGCGCTACCGACTGGGACACGACGCAGTTTATTGAAATAATAAATGAGTGTCAACCTTGCTACGAGGTGTCTTGGATCCATGGTCCTTGCAACCCACATGAGGACGGCAGGAAGTCCGTCACAGTAACCCTGTCTGATTTAAAATGAGGTATATCTGTTCCAATCTGGATTGATTTTCTGACATTTCACTCGCTTCTTAAGTTTCTCCGACAGACAGGAAGATATACAGTAGGGCAGGTGTCGCGATCAACCATTCGATCTTTGGAATTCTACCTGTCGATCGCTAAATTATTAGCAAATAAATATATTAATATGACATCAGTGCGTGAAACCTCCACTCGGGAAATGACCAGCAGACAGCAGCAAAAAGGCACACATTTTAACCTCTGAACATGCTCGTACACCTGCGCGTCTCTCTCTTCAGCTTCACATCCCGCGGCTCTCGACACCGCAACCCCACTCCCCCGAGTACAGTCGCCCACCACACCCACTTGGCTTGCAAACGTGCAATGCATGATGCGCTCAAAAATCATCGAGCTGCAACAATGCAATAAAGCTGATTGTTGCAACGCAGCAGACATCTTCTAGCATCCAACATGAAACAAGTCTTCCTTGAACCAAGACCATCATTGCTCGCCTACAATGCCGAATGCTAAAGCCCACGAACATTGCTCCAAAGTACAGATTTTGTGTTGATTTATTTTGAATACAAAACTAAACATTGAAATGTGCAAAGGCAGTAATATATGATGAAACAATGAGACAGCTAACCAACTTTCCCGTTTATCCTCTTTTTATAACAGAGGAAAAACCCGCCAGGTGAACAGCTGATTTTACTAATTCCGGCGCTGAATTTTGTCAGCTGGTACACTACAATAAAAGCGATGGTTTAGTCAGTCACCAAGCAGTTGAGAGGCAGGACTATCTTATCACCAGTATGATGCAAATGCTCCACTCTGTATTTAACAAGTCACCCCTTCCTACTCCCCCTACATACCAGCCAGACATTTGTCAGAGCAGAACTAAGCCGCTCTCCTTCGAAACATCCGTCAACAAGGGGACGTCTGCTCATGCCAAGGCCTTCTGGGTAACTGTTTATTCTGATGTCTCATTTAAGACTGCAATGTGATGCTTGAGAACGCAAAACTGGAGACAGAGAAACACTAAAATCATGAGACAAAAAGTTTTGTAAGTGATCATTTTCCACCACGATTTACTGTATTTCATACAAAATTGTCACTTTGTATGTTACGATAAGCTAAGCCACACTAAGACCCCAAAGCAATCATTAAAAAAGAGAACGTTTAATAACAAAAGGAGCACTCGAGGAGTAGAAAAAAATTACGAAAAGTGCACTCAGAAATAGGGGATGTATAGCTCGGTTGGTAGAGTGGCCGTGCCAGCAACTTGAGGGTTGCAGGTTCGATTCCCGCTTGTGCCATCCTAGTCACTGCCGTTGTGTCCTTGGGCAAGACACTTTACCCACCTGCTCCCAGTGCCACCCACACTGGTTTAAATGTAACTTAGATATTGGGTGTCACTATGTAAAGCGCTTTGAGTCACTTGAGAAAAGCGCTATATAAATATAATTCACTTCACTTCACTTCACTATACCGAGTACTGGTTCCTATTTACAAAGTTTGTAGGTCGGTCCATGAGGACCACGAAGATTCTGGACTAATAATACAACTATCAGTATTTTTTGTTCCAGCTGACCGACGTAATTATGACTCTCTGTCCCATTCAATTCAGCTGCCACTGCTACACATTAAAATCAACTTTGAATCGTGACAAATGGGGAAGCAACACCACACAAAAGTTTGCAACACAATATTTCCTCCTCAAAGTCACGCAGGCTGTGTCAGTTTGAAGTGAACGCACTTTAATCACGACGAGTCACGACCACGTTTTATCGATCCACTCATGAAAAATGTGGGTAATATAATAGGCCACACACACACACATACATCGGTAGCGCAACACTCAATATGGCTTCTGGCCCGTCACTTAAATATGTTTGTGTGCAACAGAAACACAAATAATTCCTAAGGTTACAAAATGCAGACCCACAAAACATGCTAATTGACGGTAGTGATGTATATGATATATTTGATATGATGTATCATGTAAAAGGTATGTGCTCTGCATATGCATGCCAAATGTAAATATTATTTCCAGTGAGTGTAACTGAAATGAATAGTTAAGTTAAATTAAGTTAAGTTAAAGTTAATTTGAAGTACCAGTGATTGTCACACACACACTAGGTGTGGTGAGATTTGTCCTCTGCATTTGACCCATTCTCTTGTTCACCAGACGCAACCAATAAGCAGCATGAGACACAACTTAAACTCTGATTTCACTCCGTAGTCATTTTATAGTCAATATCTAGATTGTGTGAAAACAGAGAGAAACAGACTTGCTGGTGGTTTTGGGTTTTGGCAGTGTACAACAGAGGTAAAAATAATGGCAGGAGTCAACTTTAACAGATCTACTTTCTCTTCAAAACTAGAAAGATGCTCGTTCACATGCTCCAATGCCCTCAAACCTTACTCTCTTCCAAGTAAAATCATTACCAGTAAGTTGAAAGTGGGGAAAAATAAACATTAATCTGAAAAACGCAAAATTGAACATTGAAAACATGTGACACTTTTTTTTTAAAAACGGTAACACTTTAGTATGGGGAATATATTCTAAGTAACACACTTCATTTAGAGTTATTTGGACACTAGGGGAACATATAAGGGTTAGGGTTAGGATCAGGGTTACTAATAAGCAATAATTCCGAGGTTATTGGTGGGCTGGTATAGCTCGGTTGGTAGAGTGGCCGTGCCAGCAACTTGCGGGTTCCAGGTTCGATCCCCGCTTCCGCCATCCTAGTCACTGCCGTTGTGTCCTTGGGCAAGACACTTTACCCACCTGCTCCCAGTGCCACCCACACTGGTTTGAATGTAACTTAGATACTGGGTTTCACTATGTAAAAGTGCTTTGAGTCCCTAGAGAAAAGTGCTATATAAATATAATTCACATAATTCAGTGTTGAGGGAAGACTCTTAGTTAATGGATAACTGGTTGTATAATAAGGCCATGCAGAATAAGGGATTAACAAATACTTAATAATAACTAATTAAGAGCCAATGTGTTACTAATTTGCCTGTTAATATGTTAGTAATAATATGTTAATAAGCAACTAATTAATGGTGAATGTTGTCTGTCTATCTGTGTTGGCCCTGTGATGAGGTGGCGACATGTCTAGATTGTAGCTGAGATAGGCACCAGTGACTCCAAAGGGAATAAGCGGTAGGAAATGGATGGATGGGTGGATGGATGTTCCCCATACTAAAGTGTTACACAAAAAAAACTAAGTATCAAAATTTTTCATTGAAAAACATTTAATGATGTGGAAAAAAAAATCCTGCGATGAGGTGATGACTTGTCCAGGGTGTACCCCACCTTCCGCCCGATTGTAGCTGAGATAGGCACCGGCGCCCCCCGCGACCCCAAAGGGGATAAGCGGTAGGAAATGGATGGATGAAAAAAAATGTGCGAATATTGTTGTTCTAATGTCTGCATTTTGTCTTTCTGCAGGGGCCCATCCATCCATCTATTTCTTAACGCTTGTCCCTCTCGGAGTAGCAGGGGGTTAAAACCTATCCCAGCTGCACTCGGGCGGAAGGCGGGCTACACCCTGAACAAGTCGCCACCTCATGGCAGGGTTGCATGAACCAGTGCATGTAACATGTCATTTAATGAACGGCAGAGGGCTTCAAGTGAAATTCCTCACCCTTACTGCTCTGTCAATGATAAGAAAATAAAAAATGTGTCTTATTGTTAGCGCTGGGCTGGTATTTTCACATACAAGGGTCAAATTCCGGTCAGGTTTGTGCCTGGAACATGTGCAGCTTTATGTTTTCTTTAGGTAAAATGTTGTTTTTTGCACAAAAAGCACAACTTCTTGAAAACATTTTTCCCATGAATTTGTTTTAGTACAAAACATTCATGCAACTAAATTCAAGTTTGAGTTTTTTTGAAAAAAAAAGGTCTGCTCAAAACTGCTTAGGGCCCCAATTTAGCCTGGGGCGGCCTTGCTGTACAGACAACGGGGGATGAAATACTTATTTTCCCCACTGTATACACGTCTAAAGCACTTGGAAGAATTCCGGTTCATCAACAGTGTCAACGAAAGTTTCCCGAGTCCCAGAGTTTGTCTATCTGACTCTCCACCACAATCACGCAGCAGGGCTGATAGGCAGATATATTTACACCGGTATCAAGGGAGGAAGAAGTCATCAGCCAAATCCCGTCCAGCCTTCGGGCTCCTACAGGCGGGACTATAGCGCAACCCCCTTGGCTGCAAGGCCCCTCCCCAAGCAGGGCATATCTGTGTGTGCTCCCCCTGACTCAGACCTCAGAGCTCTCAGCTTAGATGGGACCAAAGCCTCAGCCTGACTCACACACTTCCAAATCGACGGCACTACTCAGACCGACGTGCTCAAGTAAACACTGGCGGCTGTGGCCGACACAAGAGAGACTCTGTCTAGTGTGTCTTTTTCTTTAACGTTCTTCAAGAGCAGTCCTTGAGGTAGGCCCCAACTCATCCAAGCCAAGAGGGGCCCAGGTGTGCTCTACCTTGCAACTTTTGAACCCTGGAACTCTACTGTAGAGCAGTATGACTCTTCTAGGCTCTGAACACTCAATACTGATACGAAGCAAGTTCCGATCAGGTAAGAAAGGTTCCATGTTGATTTACCCCCGCATCTTGGTTGTGCCAAAGTCCAGCTTGGACTGGCAACCAGATTGGTCGTCCGTCAACAATTAGGTATAATTAGGGTGTCCAAAATGCACCCCACAGCTATTTTTTTTTTTTTTATTGGCCCTTGGCATATCCTGAAAATGCAATTCCAAAAGTTGGTATAGCAAAGGCGCAAAATAAATTAGATTTCTCAACATGGCTGATATGCCCTTTGACACTCAATGACTTGTGTTGACACTCAAGGGATGCTACATAGCTCCATTAGACCAGTGGTTCTCAAATCGGGTTACGCATACCCCTGAGGGTACTTGAAGGTATGCCAAAGGGTACGTGAGATTTTTTTTAAATATTCTAAAAATAGCAGCAATTCAAATATCCTTTATAAATATATTTATTGAAGAATAGCAACAATTAAAACAATCCTTTATAAATATACTTATTGAATATTACAAAATATGAATGTAAGTTTATAAACTGTGAAAAGAAATGCAACAACGCAACATTCAGTGTTGATGGTTAGATTTTTTGAGGACATGTTCCATAAATATTGATGTTAAAGATTTCTTTTATTGTAAAGAAATGTTTAGAATTAAGTTGATGAATCCAGATGGATCTCTATTACAATCCCCAAAGGGGGCACTTTAAGTTGATGATTACTTAAATGTGTAGAAATCTTTATTTATAATTTAATCTTTTGTTTATTTTTCAACACGTTTTTAGAAATTTTTATATCTTTTTTTTCAAATAGTTCAAGAAAGATGACTACAAATGAGCAATATTTTGCACTGTTATACAATTTAATAAATCAGAAACTGATGACATAGTGCTGTATTTTACTTCTTTATCTCTTTTTTCCAACCAGAAATGCTTTGCTCTGATTATGGGGTACTTGAATTAAAAAAATGTTCACAGGGGGTACATCACTGAAAAAAGGTTGAGAACCACTGCATTAGACCTAAACAGCATGCAGGGTTGCCAGGCAGGAGACAAATCAAAACCCTCCAAGAATTCACTGATTTGTTCTACGGTGTTGTTTTGTTGCTGCTGAGGGAAATGGGCAATATTGACACTTTGGGTTGAGGCATGCTGATAAGAGAGCTCAGACGTGGTTGTTAGGTGGAAGGTTATCTCGCTAAGGTCGATTTGGAAGCTAATGGGGCTTGTACTTGTCTGTGTACCTGGTCTTATCAAAAGCACTGGTTTGAATCCCCCTTTCACACACAGCAGTGACGGATGCCAAACCTTACCAGGCCTGCTTTTTTGGTATACATCAGTGGTGTCCAAAGTGCGGCCCGGGGTCCATTTGCAGCCGTAAAAAGTATAGTAGAACAAGAAAACTGAAAAACGTTATGCAAGAAAGAGCGGAAAGGTGTATTATGGGGAGAATAATAACAATAATATTTTTAATTTGATCTACACATGCACCTTGATCACATCTCAGCATATCCAAACAAGTTGCTTTTAGTTTAGTTTTTGTACTTAGCAAACCACGGAACTCCATCTAACTGGCTCCAATTTGAATGAACACATCAATCATCTGCATATCCTTAAAAGTATCTTTCATCGTTGTGCAATTATATTCTCTTATCCAAGGAAGAAACCGCAGTGATCACATTGCGTCCTGTCTGTCACACACACAGACAAACACACACACACGCATACTACGTAGCCCTTCTGAGCGTGTGTGTTTGAACAATGACTTCATTGCGCATGTGTGTGTGTGTGTGTGTGTGTGTGTGTGTGTGTGTGTGTGTGTGTGTGTGTGTGTGTGTGTGTGTGTGTCGTCTGACCAACACTGCCACCTCCCTGAGGAAAGTGTAACTGATGCTAGCAGAGACAGGAGCTCGAAAGCGGCGATTGTGTGTTTTGTCAAGTCGCTTTGCAAACTCGCCTCTCCAAATTGTCGCGGGTGGTGCGCGCAGAGTGCATCAGCGCTTCTCACTCACCGAGTCCTCCGGGCTGTAATGGCAGAGCAGGAGTGGCAGACGAAATGGGGCTTTTCCTTTTGAGTTGTTTAGAGTAGATTGTCAGGGTGGGAAATGACCCCGGTGCTCTAGGGAACGCGGGAGGGTTCAAGTGAAAAAGACTTGCTCTGGCTATGATTTAGGTCATGTCTACAACAACACGGATGTTTTCAAAAATGCACAGTTTCACACTTCAAAACACTGAAAAAAAAAAATCTCTCCCCACATAAACACACATTCACCGGCTGGCATGTTCATTTAGTCCAATCAGCAGAAAAAAAGGATAAAAATAAGAAGCTGTATAACACCTTTGTTAATACAGCTGGGCAGCACGGTGGAACAGGGGGTTAGTAAAAAGGTGCCTCAAAATGCAAAGGTCGTGGGTTCGATCCTGGGCTCGGGATCTTTCTGTGTGGAGTTTGCATGTTCTCCCCGTGACTGCGTGGGTTCCCTCCGGGTACTCCGGCTTCCTCCCACCCCTGGATCTTTCTTTGTTAACAGATAATTATGGAATAAATAAGCAAAGATATATAACAATGTACTAAAATGATCCAGTTTAAGAAAATGTTCAAACTCAAAGTGTTTACAGAGAACAAAGAGGAAGAATCTTGATCTTTCTTGAACCTTATTAAAAATGAGAAAATGTTATCCATCTCTTAAAAGATGAATAAGGACATTGATGACTTTTCTGTTTTGTTTGATCAGCCGTTTTACTGCACCGTTTGGAAACAATTGTGGAGTTCGCATGTTCTCCCCGTGACTGCGTGGGTTCCCTCCGGGTACTCCTTTCACCTCCAATGACATGCACCTGGGGATAGGTTGATTGGCAACACTAAATTGGCCCTAGTGTGTGAATGTGAGTGTGAATGTTGTCTGTCTATCTGTGTTGGCCCTGCGATGAGGTGGGGACTTGTCCAGGGTGTACACCGCCTACCGCCGAATGCAGCTGAGATAGGCTCCAGCACCCCTTGCAACGCTAAAAGGGACAAGCGGTAGAAAATGGATGGATAGATATAGTACATGCACAATAACATGTACATTATCTGTAAAATTTGCGCACATTTACACAAAGCCCAGGGAACATGAATGTTGTGCATCATTAAGTGAATCAACACTGATGTTCTGTCACATCTTTCTTGTGGCACAAGGAGCTCAGTTTAACACATCCTTACAGAAACGCAGAAGCCAGAGATTTCCTAAGCCAAAATTCTATTTTATGCGGACAGGAAGGCCAAAAGGCAAAGAAAAATATGTATTGTTTTTAAATATCGTTTTTTGTGTAGACATGAATCTTAGAACTGTGCGCTGGAGATGTTGTAGGCTACAGTGTAGCCACTAGAACACTTGTGGGTTTTTAAAGAGAGGAGGGGGGTAAGTGTGCTTTTTTTTTTTTAGAAATAGGAGTGTTTCTAGTTTAGTTTTAATTAGTTTATTTACAAAATGTAAAACTAATCAATATTTTGTAAACTGGGGCTATACCTAAAAGTTATCGACAGCTTATAAAAGGGCCAAAAGTCAAAAGAAATGCTACAAAATAGAATATGATGATGTATCAAGTAAGAAAACATGCATTTAATAAATATATAAATCAATAATCCTTGCCTAATAAAGTACCCCAAAATCTTGTAAGCAACCAAATATGAACTCATTGATAGAGTATAATACATCAGACACTATAGTATAATGATATCAATACATCCGACACCAGAGTAATTAATGACATCAATACATTAGACTTTTTTATTAGAAATAGCAACATATGAGGAGTTTTGCGTGCATGTGCAAGTACGAGCCGGTCTGCCCCACAAGAAAAGGTTAGAGGAAAAGAAGGAACTTATTTACTACAATTTCAGACTACAAAGTAGTAAAAATGGCAGACTCTGGACAATATATGGAGATATTGTTTGACGTAACTTAGGCAAAACACACCATAGAGTCTCAAATTCCAAATGGCTCGTTTGGAGACAGTTTAGAAGAAGGCAACATCATTTTCTAAATTTCTGCGCCACATTTCCATGGTTTGATTTCGCATTTTCAGGACTTATGGGGATCCTAAATACACAGAAACAAGTAGCAAGTATTCAGCGACCAAGTGACAAAAACAGACATTGTCACATTTTCAAACGCTATCTGTCGTTCTTCTAAATCAGGGATTTTCAAACGGTGGTACGTGTACCACTATTGGTACGCCAAAGAATCATTGGATAAAAGTAGTGTGTTTTATATTTTTATATATTTAAACAAAGTGGTACTATTCAAATGTTTTTTATGTCACAGTGGCCCAACTTTTAACATAAACTTTTTAAATAAAACATTTGCTTTGTTTTTAATGAATACTTAGACATATTATACTGTATTTTGATGTTGGTCATTATTGTTGTACTTACAGCCAAGTTTCTTCTGAGGTGGTACTTGGTGAAAAAAGTTTCTTAGGTTACACTAAACACTTTGTTCCTTGCCCCTTGTGAATACTTTTGGCTCTGTGATATTTCCATGGGAGGGTTAATGCTTTGAAATCACTTTACGAGTCTGTTATCGAGTTAAAATAATAGATTATGCTGAATACACGTTTTGTGGAAAGTGTGTTGATGAGGACATGGTCTTATTCTGAAAGATCACGCGCTGGGGTTGTTTTAATCCGTCACAGATGTTGAAGATGTTTTATCGCCATAAAGGTCAACTTAGTTGAAATCGTATTCATGTTCTAATGAAATAGGACTCATCTTCAGACTGAATTTATGAGTCAAATACTGTGCATAAGTGAAGCAAAGCTACTTGTAAATTTAACTGCTTATGACGGCTGCCGTCCAACGCCATCTGGTTGTTCAGCTTTACTTTTTTTTTTTTATTATTGTAATTGCTAATATTTCATTCAAAACCATGAACAATTTGTTATTTTACAACCCATTTGAACAGCCCTAGGAAGTGTTGCTGCATGGTTGAATTTAAAAGAAAAGATAAAGATCTCACTTAAGTGCTCCCCGCAGACTGGCAAATGTTTTATGTGTGTGTGTGTGTGTTTGTGTGTGTGTGTGCGTGCGTGCGTGCGTGCCTGCGTGTGTGTGTGTGCTGACTGGTCCACACATTGATTTCATTAACTACTTACAAAGCTGACTGGTATTAAGGAACAGTGTGTGACGGAGGTGTCAGAAAAAAACAATTAAATTGATCTTACAGGTGTTTGTGTCTACCAAACCCCACTTTAGAATTCACGATCACTTGCGGTCATGTTCTTTACCTCAGTTACTAGGCAGATTTGATCCTACCCTTGAGAAAAATTATAAAACTGCCAAAATACATTTAAAAAAAATGTTCAGTGTTAACGGCTTTGGGGAAGGGGTGTGACTTTCATGGACACAAATCGCCAAACACTAGTGCAACACTCCTTCACGACAGGTTTCAAGGTATACACATGCAATGTGTGTTTGTGTGTTGAGGAAGTTTGGGCTAATGAACACCGAGAAAAACATACACAGACAACACTTGTGCAGCATAGGCAGCAGCTTTATCCTCATTGATCTTCCAGTTACTTATCACAAACATAATACCAAAGACTCTAAAATAATCCACACAGTCAAAATTCAGTCATTGTATTACCGTCTTTGCGGGTTACGGTATTTAAGCCACACCTACCAAATATTAGAAGAAAATAAATGTTTTTCATATATTAGCCAGACCAGACTTTAAGCTGCAACTATTTACCGGTACAAAAAACTTTGTAAATGTTTGTTTACATACCTTAATTATTTCCAAACCAGGTAGTAAAACATAAATCTTAATGCAACTACTAGCTGCAGAAGTTAGCTCTCCAATCAGCTAAATAGACTCAATAACTTCATAGTTAAGTTTTGGTGAATTTACAAAACTGAAACAATCCAAAAAGAATAACATTGTAAATTAATAATACTAACACAGCAATTGTAAGCATGTAAGCATATTCTCTAATACTAACGATGCTAGCTTGATTACATTACGATAGCATGTACAAATATGCATGAAAACACCCTTTCAGGCATCACACATGGGACCGTTTATTAAGTATGAATTGTTTTAGTTGTTTTGTAAAACCTTCAAGCGATGCTTTGTGTGATGAATGAAGAACCCTTTTGAGCTGAAACGAATAGTAGACGAAACAGGACGTATACTTCCGGCTTAAGGCACAAAACCGGAAGTACATTTTCAACCCTTAGCACCTGCAGTGAACAAACTCGTCCAAAAAACAACAAACCTTTTCAGTGTCTGGCGGTGTTATAGGGAAACTATTTGTTGAATACAAAACATCATGGCTGTTAGCCAAGAAAAATCCAAAAAAAACTCAGTTTTTATTTTTAAAATGTATATAATATTCTATGTAATATATATATTTAGGTTCCTGTAGAAGTGTGTTGGTTGTGTTTACACTGGATTTCATAGTCCAGGTAGTTTATTCAAATCAGGCTGACATATGGAGGTATGTACTTTAGTATATTTCAATGCTGATACCATGTAAATAAGAAGACAATAATAGGTTACAGTTATTTTATTAAAATGTAAGAAAATGAAATACAAAGCATTAATACACAAAACAATATGATTCAAAAGATCAAGCGTACCGAATTGTTAAAAAAAAGTCAGGTTTTTGTCTGCATTGTCCAACAGTAAGAAAGTCGGCCTCTCCGGAAATGATGAATTTATGAAATCAAGCGGGTCTTTGTGGTCCAAATAACAATTTGTAAATAATAAATGCCAGAGTTTATCTGTAAATAACAATATATAAATAATAAATGTCAGTGTTTATCTGAAAATTACAATATGTAAATAATAAATGTCAGTGTGTATCTGTAAATAACAATACATAAATAGTAAATACCAGTGTCTATCTGTGAATAACAGTATATGAATAATACATGTCAGTGTTTATATGTAAATAACAATAAATAATTAATAATTGTCAGTGTTAATCTGTAAATAACAATATATAAATAATAACTCTCAGTGTTTATCTGTAAATAACAATACATCAATGATATTTGTCATAGTTTATCCTATGCTGACGACACGAACACATCGGCTTTAGCGTTAGCTTGTTAGCATTAGCATTTTGTTCACTGGGATTGAGGCTAAAAACTACACAAACGGAGTGTCATTGACTACTTTTACAACATGTAATAAAGTAAATAGGTAATATTTGATATTATTTACCTTTGTTCCACTTGTGTGCTGCCTCCTTTATTCCACATTTATCCAACAAAGTCAGATTAGTAAACAGTGGAGGTCTCAGTTTCGAGTCCTCCACAAATACGTTTAAAAGAGTCAGTCCACTTCTCGTAGTTTAGCGTAACAAAATTAAGTTTGTAAAAACTAATAAACAACAATAAACTGCATATAGTTTAAAGACGACAGCTGAGTAAAAACATTCCAATATACTTTCACTGATCAGTGTTCTTCACCCCAAAGATGCCCCACAAAAGTAGCTGTTAGTTGAAATAGAAATAAACAAGAAATAATAATAAAACATTCCAATTGCCGTCCTGTGTTTGAAAGAGAAGTTTTAAGAACGCCCCCAACTGTGTTCAACCAATCAGCGTTCAACAGCACAGCCTGCTCCCGAAAAGGTTCCGGGTAGCTTGGAAAAGTCCCACCGAGGTTGGAGGAACTTCGAACTGTTCCCAAAGGACCAAAAGTACCAAGGTAGTTTTTGGTGGAAACACAGGGCAACTTTATTTACCTGGTAAGAGGGATCGTTCATGTAAAAGTTCCTGCAGTGGAAAAGGGCCTATTGACAGTCACAGGTGAATGTACCTCATGCCAATGTCCTATAGCAGTACTTGTCTGCTCATTCCTTGACTCTGCAAGAAACTATTTCAGTCTTTAACAAATATGGCAAAGATTGGAAAAAGATGTGCAAGATAATTACCTGATGGAAATGCATTTTAGGCAACGGAATTAGTGCAAAATAAAGAGTGAGGCATTATTTAGGATACGTGTTGGTGAGAAGTTATACAATTGTGCTCGTACATCTCTCCTGAGCACATTCCTGTCTGTGCTTGAGGGGAAGTTCGGGGAATTGATGTAACAAATGCAACCTGGTCTCATTAGCAATTGGAGATCAAGCTGCAACTGAGGTATTATTCTTAGCCTTCTTTCGTTCTTGCACGCTGAATTTGGAGTGTTTTTGTAAATCACAGTATCACCTCAGCGCCATGTGTAGCAATCAACGCTTCGCTAGAGCCAACCGGGCGAGGCGACAAGTTATTTACCTCATAAATCTGACATCTTGTAAATATGGTGTTGCATTTGTATATCCTTTATTGTCAGGAAAGCCACACATGTCTTTTAGAGAAGACGCGGCGGCATATGTGGTGGGATGACGCCATCTGGCCAGGGTCCGCTCTCGAAAACAATAAGGACTTTGGGGCAGCTGGTGTTCTTCTAACTAAGAATTATGAACTTGGAGAGGAAGAGTTAAAATCATGAAGGGCTTTCAGACTGAAAACACCTGTTTTTTCTTTTTTCCGGGACTAAATGTGTGGCTTTTGGTGAAAGCAGGACAAATACCGATGGGAGTTATTTCCGTCGACATGTTTTTGGTCATCTTACATTCCACAACCGCATCCTCTCTGTGATGATGCCCCGCTCTATCCCCCGTCCCCCCCAACCCCTTACAGTAAGCCAAAGCAGATGTCAAATGAAGGCAGGCGCCTCGTGTTACATAACGGAGGTGTTTTACCACGAGGGCCCGGTGATGAACCACCCGAGTGTGAACGGACTTTAAACCTGGAAAGGACAAAAGGCTTGAATGGGGTCAAAGCTCATAAAGAGAGAAACATTTCATCGGCTAGGGTTACCAGGTCAATGTCGGCCATATGAAGCAGACAATCAGTTCGTGTCCCCGCACTAAATTAGTCTGATTTCTCAAATAGTTTGGCTCTAACTCATATGGAAACACCTTAATCCGATGGGGTTCAGTTTTTGAAAAGTCGGACTCAATCGATCCATCAATCAAAGTTTACTTATATAGCCCTAAATCACGAATGTCTGAAAGGGCTGCACAAGCCACAACGACATCCTCGGCTCAGATGCCACATCAGGGCAAGAAAAAAATTCAATCCAATGGGATAACAATGAGAAAGACTGGACGGGACAGTATCAGTCGGGGAACAAACGGTCTTTTCTTATTTTAAACTCCTTCCACAGAACCTTATGAATGACCTCCGAGACGTTCAAAAGTTGTGTTCAGATGATTCTCCGCCCATAAATTCCCACAAAAAAACTCTTGACCGCCGTTCTTTCTTTGCTTTGGACCTGCTTCAGCTCGGAGACATTCTTAGACTTAGACATAGACTTACACTTAGAAAAAACGTAATTGATCCACAAGGGAAATTGTTCCACACAGTAGCTCAGTTACAAAGGATGGAAAGGATAATGCAGGTATTAAGTAGAATAAAAATGTACATTAGTAACAGTAAAAAATATAACATGTGTGTAATTTTACATATTATATATATTGTATATAATATATACTTAAATATTATATTATTATATTAGATTATATTTGTATATAATATACGCCGCCTTCCGCCCAAATGCAGCTGAGATAGGTTCCAGCACCCCTGCGACTCCGAACGGGACAAGCGGTAGGAAATGGATGGATGGATATCAATTAGGGACGTAATATTTGTCAAATGTACCAATATTACACCGGACATCAGGTACAACAAGAACTAAGCTGTTTACTTGTATGGAGCCGCAAGTGCCGAGTGTGATGTCATAGGTCAACCAGAAAAACAAAACATTTATCCACGCTAAAAGGAAATAAATGCCCCCCAGTGTAGGGGAGGCACACAGTTTATGACCAATAGTCGCATTTGAGAAAGTGCATGGACACTTGGACTTAACATGTAGGTGTGAAAATTTTTAAAAATAGCAATTTGAGAAATCAGACTAATTTAGTGCATGGAAATATAGTGAGTGATGACCAATATGATTAGATTATTTTTTTGGGTCAAAAACAGAATACGAATGCAGGCGAACCTCAGACGTAAGCAGACCAACAGACATGGGGGAGTCTTGATGTTTATGACCTTACACTCCCACCTTGACTCTGCATGTCTGAATACACACACACATTGAGTGCGTGTACACACCCTGAGGACCACACACACACACACACACAAACACACATACACACAGATCTGTTTAAAGCCAGGAGCAGTGTTTATCACTGCTGACATCCTGCTCGCAGAAATATTTGTGACCAAACGGCTTTGCGATTTTTTTCTCCGATTTTGCGCAAGCATGTATATCATGCGTACTTGTGTTTACATTCCACCTCAATGAAAAAAGTGATATTCAATTCAGTTCATCAAAATTGATGCTTTGTGCTTTCAACTGTTCTGTGCTTCCTGATGTTTCTTATTTGCTGCCGTCCCTTTCTGTCCTTTGTACTACTCTTATTTTGGCTTTCTTCTTCCTCATCTTCGCTGTCTGTCTGCCTGACTCTGTCCCCCTCCTCCTCCCCCACCTATAGTGCTACAGTTAAGACTTCAGCAGAGGAGGACACGAGAGCAGCTGGCAGACCAAGGCATCATGCCTCGTGAGTAACAACCTCCAACAAGGAGCTGCAGCAACACACACTTTTGCTCCTTGCACTGTAGTCTTTTCAGATAAATGTGTTAAAAATTATGTTGTGAAATTATTGAGGATTCAGCAAACAGGAGATTTTATTTTTCAAGTACCCCTTAATAATCATTATATCACTAGAATCCCATGTATCCTAAACTCTTCCAGGCTACATTATAGACCCTCGCTAAACACCAAACCACGGGTAGTGAGGGTGTATAATGTAGCCCGGAAGAGTTAGGGATGCAAGGGAATCTGGGTATTTGTTCTGTTGTGTTTATGTTGTGTTACAGTGCAGAAGGTCTCCCGAAATGTGTTTGTCATTCTTGTTTGGTGTGTTTTCACAGTGTGGCACATATCAGTAAGAGTGTTAAAGTTGTTTATATCACAACCCTCAGTGTAACCTGTATGGCTGTTGAGCAAGTATGCCTTGCAGTCGCTTGCGCATTGAGTCAGCAGCCGCACTAGATGTGGCCGGCCGGTACTCAGATAGCATAGTATTAAAGCGGATGTGGCGATATGGTTAAGAGGACGTTTAAGGCATTGCCATCATGGCACGCCCTCAATATTATTGTCCAGGTGAAAATCTGAGAATGTTATCCCGTGGAGATTTCTGAGAGAGGCACTCAAATCCTTAAAACTTCCCGGAAAAATGGGGGGGTCGGCAAGTATGCAGCTGAGCCACGTCAGAGTGATCCAAGAGCCGCATGCGGCTCCGGACTCGCGGGTTGCCGACCCCTGCTCTAGATGATGTGAGTGTACTTATATAATCAACCTAAATAATTTAAACCTCTTTAATAGAAATAAGCTAATTTGAGTTATATATCTTAAAGCAGGGGTGGATCACGAAAGTATTAGAAAATAAATAATGTACTAATATGACATCAGTGACACCCTCACTCGGAGAGTGACCAACATTTTAAACCCTGAACACACCCGATACTTTTCTAAACTTTTCGTTACTTTTAAAAATAAAGGGGGCTACAAAAATAATTAATTATTAGTTTTCTTTTAACAAAAAATATAATGAATAATTAAACACATGTTTCGTAATGCGAACAAAGAAACATTTAGTAGTAAGTAAATGACAAAATGTGTTAATGCATATGTCAGCAGACAAATTAGGAGCCTTTGTTTGCTTACTTACTACTAAAAGACAAGTTGTTTAGTATGTTCATCATTTTATTTAAATCCAAAATTGTTCTTTGATTGCAATAAAAAACATATTTTTAATGTACCATAAGGTTTTTTGTTAAAATAAAGCATTGCTTTGAAAACTGGTCTTGGGTAAGACACTTAATTGCATCCAGGTGGAGTGTGGATGTCGGAGTTTGGGGCGGCCAGCGTATTTTAAGGCGAACTCAACTGTAATTGAGTCATCTGGCTTCTCACACTAACCAGATCCAGCACGTCTACACTCCCGCTTGTGTCGTTGGAGAAGGCAGGTGCCCAAAGAGCGTGGGTTTCAGGCTCGCAACCTGTGATCCACCCTAAAAAAAGCTATCTGTGGCAAAACAATGAGCCCCAATTTCCGTACCCCAAGTAAAAGTCCTGTGGCGATAGTATTTTGAACATTGGGGACAGGCCTGGTCAGCTTGAGGTCCTTAGTCTGGAACCACACATGTACGGCGCAAACATTGGTTACCACAAACCCCCCCGACTGGCAAACCACGGTCAGTGGGGGCCTACTCACACGGTCAAAATACAAAAAGAAAAACAAAACTGAACCATTTCACAGTGGGAGCATCGCATGTAAGGATCCTCGTTGACACTGACAACACAGACTGAACAGCTTGTCCTTCCCCGCTCACCACCCACACTTCCCTGTAATACGTGTTTTCTGCTGTGTCCTGGGCTTGAGCAGCCACATCAGACATCGTGAACCCACAAAGAGCAATCATTGACACTCAAATGATAAATGTTAAATGATTCCTATCACTCGGATACAAACAACTGCGTAGTAGAAACAGTTACAAGTAAATTCAATTTGATGAATTTTTACTGCCTCTTACTACTGAAATTTCTAAAATTATTGGCAAAATAGTGAACATTACAACTGTTTATTCATAAAGTCTTGGCTTTATGATTACTTTTGCAAGCACCTAAAGACACATGACGACATTTTGGCTTTTTGTCGTTGATCGCAATGAAACAATAGACGAAGCAAATTGGGAAATCTTGAGACAAAACTCAATCATTGGGTAGTTTTGCCATTTTAAAGTTGATGCCAGTACTAATAGGTACATATCTATGAATGTTTTCATTCATCCAGTCATTGTCATCTCAGAGCATTCAGTCGATCGCAACTGGACTGTTTGGTTTGTCTTAGAAGACGTTTTGCCTGTCATCCGAATAGGTTTCATCAGTTCATGCTCATAGACTTAGAGTGGTCAGATTTGATTGCGAACTGATTGGTCAGATCTGGACAATCTAGATCCATGAGCACAAACTGATGAAGCCTCAGTTGTAATAGACTTTTGTACCACTCAAACAAACAGAAAAGTTTTGAAGCTAAAGCTACTGAAAAGTTAAAAAACAAAACAAAAAGATTACTACAGTGGTGAAGCTCTATTTTCATATGCACTTTCATTTTATTGACAGTTAAATAAAGAAATATATTTATATTTATTAATTTTAGCACAACGTAATTTATTTGTCGTTAGTTATTTGTGAGATCCTTCTTATGCAGTATATTTAGTAAGTACTTATTTTTCTAATCAGCCTTATGTAAACCTAAGATTTATGTGTTGAATAAATAATAATCTTTGTGATTACACACATGCTTTCAAGGTTGTAAAGTGTAAGTAGGTTAGATATAGTTATTGAATATGATTAAAATCAACAGTAAGTTTATCAATTCAGTGTTAACATTTAAGTTCCTCTCTGCAGAGGAATAGTTGGGCCTCAAGGTCAAAAAGGTTAAGAACCCCTCTACTCCAGTATACCTGATACCATAACCAGTAGGATCCATGAATCCTTTTTAATCCGGCCTGTCCAACTTTACAAAAAAATTTCATTAAAACCTTTAACGCCAAAGCTAGAGCCAGCGACAAGATATGTAATGCTGTTTTAAAAGTATTTTTTGGGGCAATGGAAACATTTACAACTTTTTCTTAAATTGGAGGGTCTCTGTTTTTCCGTGATATCGATGTCAGTGCAGTACAGCAGAGCTGGGGGAGCTAAGAGGGTCGGAGAAGCAAGCTCTATGTCAGAAGTTTTGCAGAAAAGTGATATTTAATCTGACATTTGGGTGTTTCGCCTTGTCGTTTGTCACATTTTTGCCTTGGTTTTGTTTGATTGCAAACATGTGGAGGAGGTCGATACATGGCTGATTCAAGGACGGAAGGAATCTCCTGAATCCCAGTAAGTAGCAAATACTCCTCCAAAAACAAATAGTGGCCCAAAGTTTGTCTTCTCTCTGATGCGCAATGTTTTAAAGTTCATAGTTTTTACCCAAAATCGGTTATTTATGTACATTCTGGGTGTGTAAAAACCTGGATGATTATATTCAGTTTTTTTAGTTGGTCTGTCATCATACTTTAGTATAACACTTAAAGCATGCAGTAATACAAAACTGCCAGGTGTTAAAATACATAGTAGTCTTGAAAAAAAGGGACAAAAGCATGTTTGTTGACCTGCTCAATGGCCTTGTGATTAGAGTGTCTGCCCTGAGACTGGAAGGTCGTGAGTTCAAACCCCAGCCAAGTCATACCAAAGACTATAAAAATGGGACCCATTACCTCCCTGCTTGGCACTCAGCATCAAGGGTAGGAATTGGGGGTTAAATCACCAAATGATTCCTGAGCGTGGCCACCGCTGCTACTCACTACTCCCCTCACCTCCCAGGGGGTGAACATGGGGAGGGTAATTTCACCACACCTAGTGTGTGTGTGACTATCGTTGGGACTTCAACTTTATACTGTCCATATTTTATGAAAACAATAGACAGTAGATGCAAAAGATACAAAAGATGTCAACATTTTCACAGCTACTTATATATATAACCCACCCTCTTACGACTTAATTGGTTCTTAAACAGGGTTCGCCAACCGAAAAGTTACTAGAGTGAAGAC
Organism: Nerophis ophidion; assembly: GCF_033978795.1. NCBI lineage: Eukaryota > Metazoa > Chordata > Actinopteri > Syngnathiformes > Syngnathidae > Nerophis > Nerophis ophidion. The sequence continues at coordinate 44,455,650 of NC_084618.1, forward strand.
GAGTTCCCCATAAAAGTCAATGTCAATGTGAAAAATTGGTTCTCGCCTTGACAAAACTCCCAAAAAAGTGCAAGGGGGTAATGGATCAACTATCTCTTTTTAATCTGAACAACACAACAACATTACTGCAAGACTAAATGTTAACACGCACTCACACACACACAAACGCATGTCTGGGTGGTGCTCTCCGAAACCGAAAAAATAGGAATAATTTTTTCTTTTGTCTAAGAATATTTGTGGCATTGTTGAATACTCTCGGAGCTTTGGCATAACAAACAAGCAATGGCTTCAAGTAGTCATTGCTAGTCCGAACACAAACTGGCAGTGAGATGTGAAAAAACTTGGGACTTCCCACGGGCCGGATTTTGGACGCCGTCGGGCGGTAATTTGGGGACCGCTGGGTTAAACGAACCGGTGGTGTTTTTGTTTTTGCTGCGAAAAATGTAACAGTGAGCAAGTTGCAGACATCCCCTTTAAGAGTGTTTTGAGATAAGAGCTGTTGCTCAGCTAATTGTTTTGGCCTCAAGTTGCGAGCTAAAAGTTGGGATACGAGCGTCCCCACCGTTAATTTTCGTAGCACATTTCAAAGTGAACCTTGTAAGATCCGTCGAAAACTTCCAGACACATCCAGGCACATCTTCGAGACAGACAAGCGGTAGGAAATGGATGGATGGATGGACTCTTTCAGTGAGGCATAGGGCCATTACGTTGTAATTTGTGCAGGAAGTGGGTTGAGAGGGTTTGATCCAAAAAGTGTCTTTCTCGTTCATAATGTCGGCATAGAGCAGGAAAATATGAAGTAGATGCAGCGAGACAACACAGCCAAACAAGAGTCGGTAAGCGACCGCCAAGGAATGCTTTCATGCTGAAAGACTCTCAGTTTCCTGGTGATAGGCCACATTTCTTTAGACAGTACCTGTTTACAACACTGCGTCTTAGGAGTGCTGTATGAATGCAGAGACATAGTGATGAGGACATGTAGACCTGAGTGAATTGAGAGTGCTCTTAAATCTTTGCCATCAACCAGATTAATTGTCTCTGCTGCTCTCAGGTCAGGGTTGTGCAGTAATACTTTGCAGATATCTTGTTTAACATTGACTGCCAGCACATTAAAGGCCACACGTGTCATACGATGCTGAATTATTCTTACGCACTATTTCTATAGCCATCCATCCATCTAGTCATCTATAACGCTGCAGGGGTTGACCACTTTTCACTTTGAATCTACATTTTTTAAAACTCTGGGCTGCAGTGTGCTGTAGGTTTTTCCTTATTTTGTTGTTTTTGTTTACTTGAGATAGGCTCCAGCGACCCCCCGCGACCCCTAACGGGACAAGCAGTAGAAAATGGATGGATGGATGTTTACTTTTATACAATATTTCACTTTAAAAACTGTTCACCTTCCTTTAGTTTCCACTTTTTTAGACAAAATTCACATGTGTGACAGTTTGCAAAAAAATACATAACTAAAAAATGAATAAAAATAAATGTAATATCTTTATTCATTTGTATTGTATACATCAGTGATACATTACAATACAATATTGTATCTACTTATATAAACTAATATAAAATAACCAAAAAATTTGCACAACTTGCGGAAATAACAAAGTTAAATACAGTGAAATACAATTATTTACTGCCAAGCATTTCATTTTCAATACCAATATAAGAAAGTACTGTATCTATTTTAAATATTTTGTCTCAACAAACTATTCATCAAACAAACCACTATAGTCAACCAAAATGACATGTTTTACTATCAGCAAGTAAGGCAGGTTAGCCTTTTCAATGAATTCACAAATAAGAATCTAATCAAATAATGATAATAACAACACTATTGAAAAACTCTGGAAATATGGCACAGACAAAAAAGTCATGTGCAATGTACAAAACCCAGGACTAATACAATCAGGGAAATTTTTTTTTTTTTAAGTGTCCAATCGAAATGGCAAAATTTCATTGTATTGTATTTCAGCAGGAGCGTCGTATATATATTTATATCCAGTGGTCTGATTGCTGCCATTTTGTCACCAACAAAAGTAACTCTGATATTAATTGTAATTCCGTGTGAAAAAAATACAGCATTTACTTATTTGACCCATTCCAAACAACCTTCCCTACGCACGGTGAAAAAAAAAAATCTACCTTTACAAATATTCAACAAACATGGTCAAACATTACACAACCAACTCATTGAACTTTGAGGACACTATAAAAACGTATAATCAACATTAAAAAAATGTTGATTACAAGGTATGAAAAAAAAATCACTCTCTTCACAGTAATCCTTGTTTGGCCTTAAGGGAGTTGTCACGGAATTAAACAAGGTAGGAGTTTAACTTTCACATAATCTTAATAGCCAATTATAACAATAAATAATTATATATTAATTGTATTAATATAATGATATGTATGTATGTATATATATACTATATATATATATATATATATATATATATATATATATATATATATATATATATATTGTATGTATATATATACTATATATATATATATAGATATATATATATATATATATATATATGTATATATATATATATATAAGTTTGGACACCCCTGGTATAGTTGGATAGTTGACAAAACCTGCATGTGTCTCGTATGCAGTGTTGTTTAACCATAGTGTCGCCAAAAAATATTTGTTCTTGAGCTGTGGTACGTAGACCTATGAGTCACAGTAGTACTCACTCTTCCACCATGTGAAAAGCTCAAACAAAAAGAACGAGTGTTGAGCTAAAGTCATTCTTGAGTGCAAAAATCATGACTAAAATGGTAAAGCTGTATTTTAATATGCAATTAAATTCTACTGACAGTTTATTTGTGAAACCTATATGTTATTTATAATTAATTTTGTTAAACTGTATTTATTTTAGCACTGCGTAATTGTATGTAAATTATGTTTTTCTTTAGTGATTATGAGTCGCTTCTTTTGGAGTATATTTCATTAATATTTATTTTTGGAATCAGTCTGACCTACGCCTTGATAATAATCTTTGTAATCAACACATTTTTTCATATCATTTGACAAAGTTTATCCAGTTAAAATACAGGTAGGTTAGATATAATTATTGAACAGGACTGAAATCAAGAGTAAGATTACATACTCCTTTGGAGTACAAAAGTTGGAGCCCCATGTCAGAAAGGTTAAGAACCCCTGCTTTAAAGGATTTAGGTGAGAAGAACTGAGGGAAGATGCGTAACTGCCACCTCACATACCTGTCACTTTACAGTCTTGGCAAATTGCATATTTGCATTTCAAAGACAACATTTAGAAATACAAACCCATTTTTCCATATGAGTTGGGAAATTGTGTTAGATGTAGATATAAACGGAATACATTGATTTGCAAATAATTTTCAACCCATATTCAGTTGAATATGGTACAAAGACAACATATTTGATGTTCAAACTGATAAACATTTTTATTTTGCTAATAATCATTAACTTTAGAATTTGATGCCAGCAACACGTGACGAAGAAGTTGGGAAAGGTGGCAATAAATACTAATAAAGTTGAGGAATGCTTAACAAACACTTATTTGGAACGACCCACAGGTGTGCAGGCTAATTGGGAACAGGTGGGTGCCATGATTGGGTATAAAAACAGTTTCTCAAAAAATGCTCAGTCTTTCACAAGAAAGGATGGAGTGAGGTACACCCCTTTGTCCACAACTGCGTAAGCAAATAATCAAACAGTTTAAGAACAACGTTTCTCAAAGTGCAATTGCAAGAAATGTAGGGATTTCAACATCTAAGGTCCACAATATCATCAAAAGGTTCAGAGAATGTGGAGAAATCACTCTATGTAAGCGGCATGGCCAGAAACTAACATTGAATGACCATGACCGTCGAACCCCCAGACGGCACTGTATCAAAAACCGACATCAATCTCTAAAGGAAATCACCACATGGGCTCAGGAACACTTCAGGAAAACCCTGTCAATAAATACAGTTGGTCGAGCCATTTGTAAGTGCAAGTTAAAGCTCTACTATGCAAAGTGAAAGTCATTTATCAACAACATCCAGAAACGCCGCCGGCTTCTCTGGGCACGAGATTATCAAAGATGGACTGATGCAAAGTGGAAAAGTGTTCTGTGGTCTGACGAGTCCACATTTCAAATTGTTTTTGGAAATATTCGACATCGTGTCACCCGGACCAAAGGGGAAGCGAACCATTCAGACTGTTATCGACGCTAAATTCAAAAGCCAGCATCTCAGATGGTATGGGGGTGAATTAGTGACCAAGGTATGGGTAACTTACACATCTGTGAAGGCACCATTAATGCTGAAAGGTACATACAGATTTTGGAACAACATACGCTGCCATCTAAGCGCCGTCTTTTTCATGGACCCAATTTTTTATTTCAGCAAGACAATGCCAAGCCACAATCAGCATGTGTTACAACAGCCTGGCTTCATAAAAAAAGAGTGCGGGTACTTTCCTGACTCGCCTGCAGTCCAGACCTGTCTCCCATCGAAAATGTGTGGCGCATTATGAAGCATAAAATACGACAGCGGAGACCCCGGACTGTTGAACGACTGAAGCTCTACATAAAACAAGAACGTGAAAGAATTCCACTTTCAAAGCTTCAACAACTAGTTTCCTCAGTTCCCAAAGGTTTATTGAGTGTTATTTAAAGAAAAGGTGATGTAACACAGTGGTGAACATGCCCTTTCCTAACTACTTTGGCAGTGTTGTAGCCATGAAATTCTAAGCTTTATTATTATTTGCAAATTTTAAAAAAAGTTTATGAGTTTGAACATCAAATATCTTGTCATTGTAGTGCATTCAACTGAATATGGGTTGAAAAGGATTTGCAAATCATTGTATTCCGTTTATATTTACATCTAACACAATTTCCTAACTCATATGGAAACGGTGTTTGTAGTTCCAAGCTGTGTTCATACTAGCTAACAAGTGTGTTGCTCTTTGTAGACCAACCCAGTGTGGTGAGATCATCACTTGGGCCAAAATCCAGGCTATAATGTGTCCAATATCATTATCACCAGAAAAAATTGATCCCAATGTGAGACGATATTTTTTAGGTTTTTTTTTATAATATTGATGTATTCATTTGTTAGGGAAATCATAGTACAGGTTATATAATTTTTAGTACAGGTACTAAAACAAAAATAAAATAAAATTTAAAAAAAATACAACAAAACAATAATATATATTTTTGTTTTAATCGCTTTATTTATTTGAATTACGACAGTACAAATTAGTCAATGTGTCAGCACAAACAGCTTCAACATAAATATGCAGGAATTAGCACAAAAGCTTAAATGCATCCATTGTCCTTCCCGCAAAAATTGCACATCCCTAAATATTACAAATGATTACAATTTTTTTTTTTAAACTTGCCATCTATTTGGGAAATCAATTTAATTTGCAATTGGGGTTGAATAGAATAAGAACAAAACAATAGAGACCAGTTGGTGATGAGTTCCGGATTGTAGGTGGTCACGAGGCTGCAGGGACAACAAGAGAACGACTTCAACAGCAGGCTTAGGGTTTGTTAAATGGTATCTATAGCACCGCTTGCTATTTCACACACTGAGTTCCCAGATAAACCAGCTGTAAGAAGTGTGCAAGGGAACAGAATCCAGAGGTCTGGCACAGTGCTATCAGGTTTTTAGGAGTCTGTCACAGATAAGACACCAGGCGGAAACAAAACTCATTCATATTGATTGTTTATCCATTGATTGTGGGAGAGTACCATTTTCAATGCTGAAGATTATTTATACTTGTTATTTTGCGCTAAAATTATTATATCATTAATAGTATTCTACCCCATGTGTGGCACTCAACTATTTCCACATTTCCCAAACCGTTCCAACACCAAAAATCTAACAGTGGTGTGCCGTCAAGGCCAGCAAGACCTTCTCTGGTGGCCTAACATAACCAGAAATCGTGATCATAATTAAAATTAAAAGTAATTTTTATTTTACTTTCCCTAAATATCTACAGGTATTCATATTCTCATCATGTATTATGCTCTTTCCAGCGCTGTTGTTTATAGGTTATAGAGGTTTTTTCCAATCATAATTCAGTTAGCTTATGTTGCCATGCTGTATGATATCTGCCCAGGGTCTTCAGGATCAACAATGTGGGCGTCCTTGCACTTTAAGTGAACGGACACAAACATTTGATAGACAGTTGCGATAGCTAATCAGAACACAAGTTGTTGTCAGTAAGGCCTTCTAGTTGGCCTAAGGCAGATATATATTGTGATGTTACTAGCTAGGTAACATAAAAACTCCATTACCCAGCATGCCACAGTAATGAAGAGCATGCGAAGTAGTCCCATTTAGCCATGCGAGATGTTTTTGATGAGCACGCTGTGGACTAAACTTTAAGAACTCAGCCAACACGTCTGCATCATTTATGATTAGACAAGACAGCAAATATATTTGCAAGGCCATTTTCAAGAAGGATATCCAAAAGAGAAACTGCATCTTGTGAGACAATGTCGAATGGTTTCTACTGATTGTGAGTCCAGATATCTCATTTCTTTATGTTTTCACGTTTAATATGTTTTTAGCAATTTTAATTTTGACAGTATCACATAAGAAATGTTTTAATTGCTGATGCGGGTTTATTGATTTTTAAATGCGCCAGAAAAAAAAATGTATGCACACTGTTGGTGGTGATTCAATGCCCAATAGCAGAGGTGGGTAGAGTAGCTAGAAATTGTACTCAAGTAAGAGTGCTGTTACTTTAGAGATGTATTACTCAAGTAAAAGTAAGGAGTAGCCACCCAAATATTTACTTGAGTAAAAGTAAAAAGTATGTTGTGAAAAAACTACTCAAGTACTGAGTAACTAATGAGTAACCTGTTCGTTTAATGATGACGGCAACAAGTAATGCACAAAAACATAAAAATAGTAATGAACTAATTCAGAGCCATGAGTATCTCTTAAGCAACTAAAACAATAATATATCCATCCATCCATTCATTTTTTACCGCTTATTCCCTTTGGGGTCGCGGGGAGCGCTGGTGCCTATCTTAAAAAATATATATAAGTGGTTTTACACTGTATTGAAAAAAAAATTGAAAATAAATTTTACCTTTGCCACCTCATTATACTATTGGCTAGGTTTTATATTCATAAATGTAAGTTTCTCAATACCCGACCTGTTTTTTGTGCCGTTAAAAAAGATTTAGAACTCTACATCAAAACACTCTGTACCTCTAACAACCAAAAAGCTGTGAAAACGATGATGCTGTGTTCCAAATTTAAGTTATTTATTGAGATTGAGTGAGCCTATGCACTTTGTTTACTTTATATATGTATACTTTTTGCATTCTATTTTAGTTACTTTGAATGTACAACCAATCCCCTGGCGCTGTTTTGTACGGTTTTTATACTGTTTTGTAGTGTTTTTGTACTTAATTTGATTTTTATTTTCAACTGTTTGTAAGTGTTGAAATTTATAAATAAAGGTTTATTAAAAAAAAAAAAAATGTGCAGTTAATCATGTGACCGCCTGGCTCTGTTTGATTGGTGAAACGGAGTCAAATGTCACCAGTGACTGCATTTGATTGGTGAAACGCAGGCATGCGATAGATCCTACTTTTAAGGTCTGTCTGACAAACCAAAACAAAGCGTGCATTAACAGCGAGTAGCGAGCTGAATTTAGATAAATGGAGCGGAGTAAAAGTAGCGTTTCTTCTCTATAAAAATACTCAAGTAAAAGTAAAAGTATGTTGCATTAAAACTACTCTTAGAAGTACAATTCATCCCAAAAGTTACTCAAATAGATGTAATGGAGTAAATGTAGCGCGTTACTACCCACCTCTGCCCAGTAGTGCGTAAATGTGTTCCTGTATTTTGTGTCTCCAGCAATGATCATGTGGTGACATAAATTATGGTATTTTGAGATGTAATCATTGAAGTCGGACATCACTGAAGGCCTCGGTGGGAAACGCGCGGCCGGCCACTGCTATTTATTGACCCAAAAATTCCTACATTGTCCGTAATGCCACATATTTCATGACAACAAATTGATCATTTCAATCAGTACAAGTTCCACAATTCTCAAGGGATTCAAACCAATCCAGCAAAGAAACATTCAAATCATTCAAAGAAATGGTCTACATTCCAAAATTGTCACAGATTTCAAATTTTTAAAATACCCCTTTGAGCCAAAACATCCCAACACCATAACTTTTATAATACTCAGACTACTGACACTACTTTTTTCCCACGCTTTGAACCCTGCGCTTTATACAATGCTGTGGCTAATTTATGGGTTTTTTACAGATTCACAAGCTTCACATGCTATCAATAAATTCAGCCTGGTTGCATCAGACTAATGAAATTGCTGAACGGGTCACGGTGGACTAATGTAATTGTTAACATTAAATCAAATGCACTCACACCATCAGAAATTTAGCAAATTATGGACTTACCCTCAATATAGAGAACACACAACGCACCCCAAAAGCTGAAGACGATCAACTTGGCCATCAAAAAAGGAAACAGCCCCTGCACAGAACGGAAATTCACCACTTCTAAAGGCGTTTGTAGTGACTCAAGCTCATGACCTGCGATTCTCTTTTAAAACAGTAGGGGGCAGTGTGTCCAGACGGAGCAACCGCAGCTGCCATTGAGTAGATAATGTACCTTCTTGAAAAGAGTGACGACAACCACAACATTGACTTCCCTTGTCTGCACTGGAACTCATCATTCAGACACATTAGTTTACTTTTAATGGACGTTTTCACAAACCAAAGGAAAATATGTTTGTGAAGCCGGACCGTGTAACCCCTGAACGAGTCGCCACAGAGGACAGGCAAATTTGCAACGCTATTTGGCCGTCTTGGGAAAAGAGAAAGCTGTGTAACTGAAAATGAACAAAACTGTTAAATAACTATTTTAATGACCTGCTGGTGTTAATGTTCATGTGTGTGGACGTTTCCCTCCTCCCCCCTCCCGTACCCGTCGGGTAGACTGGATCACCACCGGGTTTAGAGTTTCAATCAATCAATCAATCAATGTTTATTTATATAGCCCCAAATCACAAATGTCTCAAAGGGCTGCACAAATCATTACGACTACGACATCCTCGGAAGAACCCACAAAAGGGCAAGGAAAACTCACACCCAGTGGGCAGGGAGAATTCACATCCAGTGGGACGTCAGTGACAATGCTGACTATGAGAAACCTCGGAGAGGACCTCAGATGTGGGCAACCCCCCCCCCCCCCCCACCCCCCCTCTAGGGGACCGAAAGCAATGGATGTCGAGCGGGTCTAACATGATACTGTGAAAGTTCAATCCATAGTGGCTCCAACACAGCCGCGAGAGTTCAGTTCAAAGCGGATCCAAGACAGCAGCGAGAGTCCCGTCCACAGGAAACCATCCCAAGCGGAGGCGGATCAGCAGCATAGAGATGTCCCAAACCGATACACAGGCGAGCGGTCCATCCTGGGTTTCACACAGTTTTATGTTCCTCCTTTACACAACAGTTCGGCATCTGCTTTTCAGCTCCCACACAACCGGTCTCGTTCCTCTGAGCAGCTCTCCCCTCATGGTCTCCAGCACTGCCAAATAAAGGAACAGGTGATTAGATAACTCGTTCCAGCTGAGGTATCCACTCACCTGTTGCCGCTTCGTGGCCGGCCCCTGCACATACCCCGCCCGCAGGGAACGCGTGGGCCACGCCCCTCTCTACATGCCTCCACCGCCAGACTCAGGCCGGACTCTCCGTCCGGCCGCGCCCACTCCCCCCCCCATAGCAGGGCGAGAGAGAAAGTCAGCCACGGCCATCCGCGCGCCCGGCCTGTGGACCACCCGGAAGTTGTAGGGCTGCAATGCAAGGTACCACCGGGTGATCCGCGCATTGGCGTCCTTCATGCGGTGGAGCCACTGGAGAGGTTTGTGGTCCGAGCAGAGACCGAAGGCCCGCCCCAAAAGGTAGTAGCGGAGGGCCCCGACCACCCATTGGATGGCAAGGCACTCCCTCTCCACCGTGCTGTACCTTGCCTCCCGGTCCGACAGTTTCCTGCTGATGTACGACACCCCACACCTGCTGGGTCAACACTGCCCCCAGTCCCCGGCCCGACGCGTCTGCCTGCAGACAGAAAGGAATGTTGAAATTTGGCATGTGCAGTACCGGCTCCTCACAGAGAGCTTTCTTTACCTTCTCAAACACCTGCTGGCTCCGCTCCGTCCAATGGACCAGTTCCGGAGCACCCTTTCGGGTGAGATCAGTCAGTGGGCTGGTCAGGTCCGCAAACCGGGGAATAAATCGGCGGTAGTAGCCCGCCAGTCCCAAAAACTGTCTCACCTCTTTTTTCGTCTTGGGGGGTGGACAGGCCGCGATCGCCGCTGTCTTGTCGACTTGTGGCCACAGCCTCCCCCCACCCAAGTGGTACCCCAGATACTGTACCTCCCTCCGGCCAACCACGCACTTTGCCGGGTTGGCGGTGAGCCCCGCCCGCCTCAAGGACCCGAGCACCGCGCCCAGCTGTCACATCATCCAAGTAGGCAGCCGCATATGCAGCGTGGGGTCGCAGCACCCGGTCCATGAGGCGCTGGAACGTGGCAGGCGCACCAAACAAGCCAAACGGGAGTGTCACGAATTGGTACAAACCTTCCAGAGTGGAGAAGGCCGTTTTTTCCCGGGACTCTGGTGATAAGGGAATCTGCCAATAGCCCTTGGTTAAATCCAGTGTGGTAAAAAAACGCGCAGTGCCTAGCCGATCCAGGAGCTCGCCAACCCGGGGCATTGGGTACGCGTCAAAACGTGACACCTCATTCACCTTGTGGTAATCCACACAGAAGCGCACAGACCCGTCCTTCTTCCCTACAAGAACAATCGGGCTGCACCACGCACTGTGGGATTCTTCTATTACTCCCAGTTCCAGCATATTTTTTAATTCTTCCCGAACTACTTTGTGTTTGTGCTCGGGGAGCCTATATGGCCGAGACCGCACCGTAATTCCCGGGCTGGTCTCAATATGATGTCGGATGAGATCCGTGCGCCCGGGCCGCGAGGAGAACACATCCGCATTGCGCCGCTGTAACTCAGCCACCTCGGCTCTTTGTGTCAATGTGAGCTGGTCATCACAGGGAAGAGGAGGGGAAGAGGCGTAGCGCGGGATCCCGGGCCCCAACTCCTCCTCCTCTCTCACTACCGTCACCATGGAAACAGGCAACGCCTCCCTCCATGCTTTCAGCAGATTTATATGGTAAATTTGTAGGCCTCCGCCTCGGTCCGAGCGCCAAACTTCGTAATCCACATCATGAACTTGCCGTGTGACCAACTAAAGGTCCTTGCCACTTTGCTAATAATTTTGAGCTGGAAGTTGGAAGTAGTACAAGTACATTTTCTCCCGGTGAAAATTTTCTAAGCTGGGTTCCCTTGTTGTACGTGTACTGCTGCCGTTGCTGGGCATGGAGCAAATTTACTCGTGACAGGTGCCCCACCTTGTGGAGTTTTGCTCGCATGTCCAAAACATACTGAATTTCATTTTTACTGTGGCTTGGACCTTCCTCCCAGCTTTCTTTAATTAGGTCCAGTATGCCGCGCGGTCTCCTACCGTATAACAACTCGAATGGTGCAAAACCGGTAGAGGTCTGGGGTGCCTCCCGCATCAAAAACGTTAGGGGATCCAGCCATTTATCCCAATTAGGTTTGTCCTCGTGCATGAACTTACGGATCATGGTTTTTAGCGTTTTATTAAACCGTGCCACCAGCCCATCAGTTTGTGGGTGATACACGCTGGTGCGGATGGCTTTAATCCCCAATAACCCGTACAGTTCCTTTATCGTGCGTGACATTAAGGACGTGCCTTGGTCCGTCAAAATCTCTTTCGGGATTCCGACGCAGGAAATGACCGTGAAAAGTGCTTGCGCCACACTCTTGGCAGAGATGGAGCGCAGCAGCACTGCTTCGGGATACCGCGTTGCGTAATCCACCAGGACTAACACAAAGCGATATCCTCGTGTGCTCGGGTGAAATGGTCCGATGAGGTCCATTCCAATCCTTTCGAATGGGACCTCCATGAGTGGTAATGGTCGCAAAGGGGCCTTTGGGATGGCCGCTGGGTTCACCAGCTGGCACTCCGGACAGGCAGCACACCACCGGCGTACGTCTGCTCGGATGCCTGGCCAATAGAAGCGGACTATGACCCGATTAAGTGTTTTGTCGTACCCTAGGTGGCCAGCGAGGGGATTGCAATGCCCCGCCTGGAAAACCATTTCCCGGCAGGGTTTTGGCACCAACAACTGGGTGGACTCCTCACCTGTTTGAGTGTCACGGTTCACTCTGTACAACCTATCTCTAACAATTCCGTTTTCCCCGGGCGCACCAGCTGACCGTCTATAAAATCCACCTGGTCCCAGGCCGCGCGCAAGGTTTCATCACGGGACTGCTCGAAGGGAAAGTCCTCCGTGGGCTGCCAACGGGGGGGCCGGAGGGGCTTCCCGCGAAGCCACGGCCGGTTCCCGCTCGGCAGCGCCGGATGAATCCGCGTCGCCAGCGAGTACTGCGCGGATATTCCCCTGTCCTACTGTCCGTGAACGCATCCCCACACATTGTGCTACTAAATGGTTAAATCCCGGCCAATTTGTTCCCAGAATTATGGGGTGCGTAAGGCCCGCGCTTGCGGCAACCTGAACACTATGCTTTTGACCCCCGTACCAAATTTCCACTGGCACCATCGGGTATTCGTGCACATCCCCATGAATACATCTGATTTTACCCCGTGATGCTTTCCTCAACGCCCCGGGTCGAATCAGGTTTTGGTGAATCATGGACTGTTTACAGCCCGAATCCATCATCGCCCGATATGTACTCCCTTGTACCCTTACCGGGACGCAGTACGTCTCTCCTGGGTGGGGGGCGGGTGCTGGAGGCCCGACAACCTGCAACACCTGCCCTACCTCCATTAGGGGCACTCCCGGCGCATGTGCCCAGGTTGGCCGCACCCTCAGCACACCGGCCCTGGTATTTGAGGCGCCGTCTGTGAGGGAAGCCCTCTTTGCCCAGCGCTGGAACCCTGCAACAAACAATCAGAGGGAGCATTATATCCCCGAGTTTCCCCCCTTGTTGAGCGTGTCTGTGTAGATGAATGGGTGTGTGTACATGGGTGTGGATTGTTCGCGGAGGGGACCTGGTCGATGGTTCCGGGTTGACCAGCCGGGCGGTGGCACTGCTCCAGTGTGGTTCCATCTGGTGGCATGAGTCGTCGGCGGGGCGCTGGAGTGGGTCTTTCGGCCGGCTTTGTGATCGCGTCTCGGTGCACCGCCAGGTGGTCCTCAGCCAGTGTCACTGCTGTATTGATGTCGGCGGGGCGGTGGTACCTTACCCACGCGGCGGTCCTGGCCGGGATGGCGTCCAAAAACTGTTCGAGGATTATGTACTCTAGCATTCCCGGATCCTGCCCATTTGGCTGGAGCCATCGGGTCGCCGCATCCCGCAGATGCTGCGCCAGGAAATAGGGACGGTCTTCTGGGCCCAGTCTCATGCCGCGGAACTTACTCCGGTAGTCTTCCGAGCTGCTGCCGACCCGATCCAGGATGGTGTGGCGCAGGTTGGAGTATTGCATGCGGCCGGTCGCTGGGAGACTTAGCGCCGCCCGCTGCGCCCCCCCACCAGGAGCGGCAGCAGCCTCGCTCCCCACTCCTCCTCCTGCCATTCGCACGATCTCGCCGTGGCCTCAAACACATCCAGGAATGTGTGCGGGACTTCATTTTCAAGCATGCGTTGCATGGGTGCCATTGCCCTCGCCCCTGGCGAGTCTGATCTGTCCATCAAGGATTGTATCAGCTGAGTCTGCTGTTGGCTCGCCGCTGACACCTAAGCCAGCACTTGTCCCAGCGCCTCCAGAGGGGTTGTAGTAGACATTTTTAAATTTTTTATACACATATATTTTTACCTTACTTGGTTCTCTTAGTTGGGCGCCAATTGTGGACGTTTCCCTCCTCTCCCCTCTCGCACCCGTCGGGTAGACTGGATCACCACCGGGTTTAGAGTTTCACACAGTTTTATTTTCCTCCTTTACACAACAGTTCGGCGTCTGCTTTTCAGCTCCCACGCAACCGGTCTCGTTCCTCTGTGCAGCTCTCCCCTCATGGTCTCCAGCGCAGCCAAATAAAGGAACAGGTGATTAGATAACTCATTCCAGCTGAGGTATCCACTCACCTGTTGCCGCTTTGTGGCCGGCCCCTGCACATACCCCGCCCGCAGGGAACGCGTGCGCCACGCCCCTCTCCACAATGTGTTATTGATGTTCAGAGTGATTGACAGAGAGTGTGGAGGTGTTATGTGTGAGAGACAGAGTGTGTGCACAAAAAATAATATGTGTCGGAATTCACACGAGATTGAAAATAAAAGTTAAAAAGAATGTCGTACTTTCTGTGACTTTTTTGGGATGCAACAATAAGACAACAAGCTGAAAAATAACACTGTAAATGTCTCTGCACGTGGTGGGTTCTCCTGATGCCGACAGATCTTCGAGAGCCCGGTAGACAGGTTGAATCAAGTCTTTTATTGACATAAACACACAGGGATGGCTTCCAGCAGTCTCTGTCAAGGACTTTCCAGTCAGGTGTCTGTGCTTCCGCTCTCGGTCTCTTAGTATATGTTTCTCTGCTCCCACTCCAACTCCATCTCTCGTGTCTCGGTCCGGCTGCTGCTAATAAAGGCGACAGGTGATTAGATAACCAGTCCCAGCTGGGCAATCAACTCACCTGTCGCTGGCTTCGAGGCCCGCCTTACACACCCATTCCTGCAGGAGGCGTGCCAGCCATGCCCTCCTCCACAGACACATTCATGATTTTTTTTAGAGCACACCAAGTTATTAAGTACACATTATCAGTTTGCATGAAAATGTTCAGTCACTGTTACTTTATCTTAACAAAGTTCACCAAGTTGGCATGAAGCTAGAATTTTTGGGGGGTGCTTGTCAGGGAGTGGGAAAGGAGGAACATGGCGTCACTTGCAGAAGCTAAGTGACGTGAGAGGAGATTTAACGGGCCCCGAATGGCCTGACAGTCGCGCCCAGGAAGAGGAAAGGCTCCTGTATGTGGTGTAATGGGGACCGCCTTTTGTTACATTTGTGAGTGAACACATGCAGCCATAAAAACATTTCATGTTTAATGTGCACACACAGACTTGTGCGGCCAATATATGTATAAAATAAAATGTGTCCAACAATTAGGTAGATGTGGTTTATATTTAGGCGCACTCGGAAATTACGGTATCTGGTTTCAAACATTCACAATATTTTTCAGGAATTCTGCATTTTCCAGCCGAAAATTTCCCATTGAAAGGAATGTAATTTTTCCACATTTCCAATCCATTCCAATCAATTACAGCACCAAAACATCCAGCGAAACATTTTTCCACATCACAGTAATTCCCACATTTCCTCAAATTCCACATTTTCCGTACAGCACAGAACTACAATACACACAAAAAAATGCTGGGTTATTTTGATAACCCAATTTATGAGTTGCGAGTTTTGTGTTAAATTTTGGAGTTATTTTTATGAAGTGCATTCCATTTTTGGATTACAAGGGTGTTATTTTAACAACATTTCTGGGTTTTCAAAACTATGAACCATGTTTTTCAATGAGTAACTCATTTTTCGGTACAAAGCTTTTTTTTTTATTAGAAAAGTACTTTTTGCTTGAAGGGAATTTTATTAAGGATTAATCTCATTGATATTATTTACAATCACACATCTTATGTACATGAAAATATTATAGCATCCTGTATGGAACTACTATGACCCTACACGGCAATTCTTATTAAAAAAAATAAAAAATGTCACTCATATCTTGCTTTTGAGTATATTTTAAAGCAGGGGTCACCAACCTTTTTGAAACCAAAAGCTACTTCTTGGGTACTGATTAATGCGAAGACCTCCAAGTTTGATACACACTTAAATAAATTGCCAGAAATAGCCAATTTGCTCAATTTATTTTTTTTAAATATATCTATATATATAAAAAAGGGGTATTTCTGTCTGTCATCCCGTCATCCATTTTTTTTCCTTTTACGGAAGGTTTTGTGTAGAGAATAAATGGTGGAAAAAAACACTCAATTGAACGGTTTAAAAGAGGAGAAAACAGGAAAAAAATGAAAATTAAATTTTGAAACATAGTTCATCTTCAATTTCGACTCTTTAAAATTCAAAATTGAACCGAAAAAAAAAAGAAGTGAAAAACTATCTAATTTAAATATTTTTGAAAAAATTTAAAAAAGAATTTATGGAACATCATTAGTAATTTTTCTTGATTAAGATACATTTTTGAATTTTGATGAGATGTTTTAAATAGGTTAAAATCCAATCTGCATTTTGTTAGAATATATAACAAATTGGACCAAGCTATATTTCTAACAAAGACAAATCATTATTTCTTCTAGATTCTCCAGAACAAAAATTTTAAAAGAAATTCAAAATAATTTGAAATAAGATTTAAATTTGATTCTAAAGATTTTTTAGATTTGCCTGAATAATTTTTAGAATTTTAATCATAATAAGTTTGAAGAATTATTTCACAAATATTTTTTGTCGAAAAAACATTAGCTAAAATGAAGAATTAAATTAAAATGAATTTATTATTCTTTACACACAAAAAAAATTACCTGAACATTGATTTAAATTGTCAGGAAAGAAGAGGAAGGAATTTAAAAGGTAAAAAGGTATAAGTGTTTAAAAATCCTAAAATCATTTTTAAGGTTGTATTTTTTCTCTAAAATTGTCTTTTCTGAAAGTTATAAGAAGCAAAGTAAAAACATAAATGAATTTATTTAAACAAGTCTTTAAAATATTTTCTTGGAATTTCAAATTCTATTTGAGTTTTGTCTCTCAGAATTAAAAACGTCGAGCAAAGCGAGAACAGCTTGCTAGTAAATAAATAACATTTAAAAAATAGAGGCAGCTCACTGGTAAGTGCTGCTGTTTGAGCTATTTTTAGAACAGGCCAGCGGGCGACTCATCTGGTCCTTACGGGCTACCTGGTGCCCGCGGGCACCGCGTTGGTGACTACTGTTTTAAAGGAATGAAAATAATTTTCATCCTTAGTTGTAAAGGAGTCGGACAAACCAGCTGTAAAATAATTTTTAACCATCAAAGGGTCAAAGAGGGCTAAATTGTTGGGTCAAAGAGGGCTAAATTGCGCAACCCAGCTGCTGGGTATGGAATAACCCAACATTGTAGTGAGCATAACTCATCTTTTGTTTTGAATAAGTTCAACCCAATTGTTAGGTTATGAATTCATTGAGTGGGCATAACTCAACTTTTGGGTTGAATAATTCAACCCAGTAGTTTGGATGGGTATAACTCAACACTAAGTTTCCACAACTCAACTTTTTGGTTCAATAATTTAACGCAAAAGTTGAATTGAAAGAATTAACCCTAATTAACTCAAATAGGGGTTTGTCCTCTTCTGAACCAGCAGTTGGGTTAAAACTGTTTTTAACCCAACATTTTTAATTGTGTAGGCAAGTTTGGTACACTTCATCTACATTTGATCTCGATGGCTGTTTGATGTTCTTGCAGGTAGAAACACAAATGGGATCATTCATGCTTAAAGCACTACATGCACCTCCTAGTTTACATTAGACAAATTCAGTCAAAACGTTAGTTTCAAAGTGTGTCGTTGTGTGTTTTGATACGGCTGCAGAATGTTTGAAAGTGTGTAAGACAGCTTCAAACTCACTGGATCACGTTACGTTCTGCCTTTTTTTGCTGGTCTTGCCGTTGTACAACAGTTTGGTTACACAACTGAAACACTGTTGTAACTGTGTGATATTAAATCAGCCCAGGCGGAGACAGCAGAGGTGTTCGGGACAGCACTGCAGACTCCTGGCACAGTTGTGTTATAAACAGAGGATGATGTCATCTTTGAGGGTGGGCAGCAAATGGCTTTTCAACGTGACAACCTACCCTTGAAAAAGGAAGAGACTGAGAAAGAACTGGATAGTGTGCGCACGGCCATTGAAAATGTTTACATTTTAAACATGTTTATCACGTCATGAACACATTGGGAACGACTGGGCACAGTTGCCCAAAAGGAGTGCATTTTTCTACCACTCGACATGAAAACCAGGATTATTCTCCCGACGCAAACACGATCCCTACTAGTGTCAAGACTTTTCCAGTGTGTCCATAAAGTCTGGATGGTGGGTCCCCTCAGTACATCACTGACTTGTTATGCCTCTACTCTTCAGGGCGCAGCCTCGGGTCTTCAGGCCAGGGTCTTCTAAATATCCTAAAAGCTCGTTTTAAAACCCATGGAGACCTGGCCTGGCATTCCAGGTTATAGCTCCCAGACTCTGCAAAAATTTGTACCAGTCTCTTCGTGATCTTGACAGTGTTGAAACTTTTAAGAAACATTTGAAAACTTCTCTTTATAGTAAAGCTTTTAGTTAATGCACCTTTTAACTAACCTTTTTAATCCACTTTGTATCCTTTTTATGATGTTGCCCCTGTTATTTTAATTTATTGTTGTTTTATTTCAACAATGTTTCGGACAGCGATTTTATCTGTTAAAAGCGCTTCATAAAAAAAATCTACTTACATACTTTCTTACAAATAGTAAAAAATGTATGTATCATACAATATATTTGTTTGTTGACTTTGTTCTTTGTTTTCTTACTTGTATATGTTGTTACAATCTTGGATACTTGTGTTCAACAGTGCCAAAGCATCAAATCATACGTTCCATGCATTTGTACGTGAGTTTGCACGCATTTTTAAATGCTTCTGAACGCCATGCTTTTCAGTCTTTTTCCAACAGTGAGCACACCCGCCTGCTCTGATGTCTGTTAAAAAAAAATACTTCTGTGTTTATTTGTCCACAACATTTTACACTGGACTGTTTTTTTAACATGGGCCAGTACAAACTTAAAGTAAGCTCCTTACTGCTGTAGGACGGCACGACTCCGACATAATCAATCAATCAATCAATGTTTATTTATGTAGTCCTAAATCACAGGTGTCTCAAAGGGCTGCAGAAGCCACAAGGGCATCCTCGGTTCAGAGCCCACATTAGGGCAAGGAAAAACTCAAAACCCAGTGGGACGTGGATTATCACGAGGTTGTGTTGAAGAACCTCAAGAAAAGACTGTAAGTCAAATGATCAGTGTCCTAATTTTTGTTGTTGTTGAATTTTGGTAAAAAGTTGTCTCTGTATTATTAGTGTACATGAGGGAGATAATGTAAAGTTTTTAATCAAACTGGGTACTTGTCCTGGGTGTACCCCGCCTTCCGCCCGAATGCAGCTGAGATAGGCTCCAGTACCCTCCGCGTCCCCAAAATGGACAAATGGTAGAAAATGGATGGATGGATAGATGGGTTTAGCTTACCACAGAAAAATAGACGTGGATAAAGTATTCTTTTCATTCACCCATGGCATGCGCACAATAAGACCGATGTTCAACATGCAGGGAGATAAATATTTACGCTTTCAACATAAATAAGCTAGAGAAGGCGGGGTGTGGAGGGCTTCATTTTCCCCTCAAAACAGACCATTTGCAAAGTGAATGTGGAGCAAAATTTATGCAAAATGCACACCTAAGAATATCTTATAATTATTATTTAGACCACAAGGAAGTGTGTTACATGATACAAGTCAATGTGTTGTATGATGCAAGTAAATAAAATAAATATGTGTATTATTTTAATTTGTCTTTTTAATATGCATTTGTATTTATTTAATATGTCAATTAAAGTAATTATTTTCAAATACATTCCTATGTATTTCTTTAGTCTTATTTATTGATGTATTATTATTTAACTTGGACTTGACTGGTAATCTTTGGGTGTCCCACGATTCGATTCAAGCAGAGTAGTAGATTTTTGTAAAAAGCTCATATAATTGTAACGCACAATGTTTTATCAACTGATTGCAATAATGTAAATTTGTTTAAACCAATAAATGAACCAAAAATATGTGAAAATATTGGACACAGTGTGTTGTCAAGCTCATGAGATGCGATGCAAGCGTAAGCCACTGTGACACTATTGTTCTTTTTTATATATATATAAATGTCTAATGATAATGGCAGTGAGGGATTTTTAATCACTGCTATGCTGAAATTATAACTAATATTGATACTGTTGTTGATAATATTCATTTTTGTTTCATTACTTTTAGTTTGTTCTGTGTCGTGTTTGTGTCTCCTCTCAATTGCTCTGTTTATTGCAGTTCTGATTGTTGCTGGGTCGGGTTTGGTTTTGGAATTGGATTGCATTGTTATGGTATTGCTGTGTATTGCTTTGTTGCATTGATTAATTTAAAAAAAAAAATCTAAAAAAAAATAATAATAATTTTTTTAAATGAGAATCGATTCTGAATCGCCAAACGTGAGAATCAATTTTTTCCCACACCCCTAATGCACATGTCATGTTTATATTATACCTCCAGACTTTGTAGACACACAATACAATAACAGTATTGAACAAAAAAAAAAAATTGGGGTAAAGTTGCCAGGTCAATCAGTTTGAAAAGTACACTTTGGTGATGTTAAATCTCTTAAATCTTGCAAAAAGTATTTCTTCTAAGGAGGGTATGGATCTACTCCATCAGATTTTAATGAGATCTGGCTTGTACGCTCACATCTGCGCTGCCAACAGTAAACAAACAGTAGCCACATTGAAAGCCGCCTTAATGCACGGGCTTACAGCCAAGGGGCACCCACCCGATCAGTGGCTCTCGATTTTGATGGCAATGATTGGTATTCATAGCTGTCAATCACAAACAGCTCAGCTTTGTCTAGCGATTGTGTACTCGCTCTCTCTCTCTCAGCAGCATTGTTTTTTCTTATTGCTCCGAGTAGGGCTCGAACCCACATCGCCTGTGTTGTGTGAGAGACCAGCATACTACTGGGCTAAAAAATCACAAACAGTCTCCCGGATAGCCATCCCAATTGGCTTCTATTACGCTCACCTTTCGCAAGGAAAACCCCAAAAGGGACAAGCTGTAGCTTTGGCTAATACCAAAGCACGCCGATGTGTTAGTACACTTCAAAGAGTTCCTCAGTGTTCGCTGATACAATAACAATGTCGCTACAGCTTGGTTATTTTCCAGGTTACGGAAGTATTGTTGACAGTTTTTGAACGCATTTTTAAAGTGATTTAGAGGTAGGATTGATTGCTCCCATTCGCTGCATTGCTAGCCACCAAGAACGAGACAATTTGTACATGTTAGAATGCAAAAAAGGAAAAAAATGCCGTTCCTCTTGAATGACTGAATTTAAAGTTTGTCCTTCTTGTGAGAGCCTGAATTAAGGGGTGAGTAGCCTCTAGGTCACATGGTTGCAGACATATTTGCCAACCTTGAGATTTACGAATTCGGGAGATGGGGGTTGTGTTGGGGGGCGGGGTTTGGTGGTAGCGGTGGTGTATATTGTAGAGTGCCGGAAGAGTTAGTGCTTCAAGGGTTTTGGGTATTTGATCTGTTGTGTTTATGTTGTGTTACAGTGCAGATGTTCTCCCGAAATGTGTTTGTTATTCTTGTTTGGTTTGGGTTCACAGTCTGGCGCACATTTGTAACAGTGTTAATGTTGTTTATATGGCCACCCTCAGTGTGACCTGTATGGTTATTGACCATGTATGTCTTGCATTTGTGTGTATAAGAGCCGCATATGTTAGATATCCGGGCCGACACGCAGTTTGTATGGAGGAAAAGCGGACGTGGTGACAGGATGTAGACGACGCGCCCAATATTGTTGTCCGGCTGGAAATCGGGAGAAATTCGGGAAAATCCGGAGGGTTGGCAAGTATGGTTGCAACATGAAGGTGCTTTCAGAGCGATACCCTTAGTGGTAATTTTTTGTGTTTAAATCCATCCATTTTCTACAACTTGTCCCTTTTTGGGGTAGCGGGGGGTGCTGGAGCCTATCTTAGCTGCATTCGGGCGGTAGACAGGGTACACCCTGGACAAGTCGCCACCTCAATGCAGAGTGTTTAATTCATTGTATTAATTAGTTCAACTACTATTTCTTAGAGGCAGCACGGCGGTACAGGGGTTAGTGTGTTTGCCTCACAGTACCAAAGTCCTGGGTTCGATCCTGCGCTCAGGATCTTTCTGTGTGGAGTTTGTTCTCCCTGTGACTGCGTGGGTTCCCTCCGGGTACTCCGGCTTCCTCCCACCTCCAAAGACATGCACCTGGGGATAGGTTGATTGGCAACACAAAACGGTCCCTAGTGTGTGAATGTGAGTGTGAATATTGTCTGTCTATCTGTGTTGGCGCTGTGATGAGGTAGTGACTTGTCCAGGGTGTACCTCACCTTCCACCCGATTGTAGCTGAGAATAAACGGTAGAAAATGGATGGATGGACTATTTCTTAGATTATTGTTGCACTCTTCTACTTCGCCACCACCGGTGCCTAAAAACATTATGAAAATGTAAAAAAACCCAAGGATTTGAAAAAAATATCAAAATATGCAACAAATTTTGCAAGTATCTTGGCAAATATTTTGACATTTTAGGGGTCCTGGACACAACACTCCTACCCCGGCCCCCAATTAGGATTCTAAAAATAGTAAAGACATTATGCTAGTTGGCTCTTTTAGTTTGCAGGTGCTATGATTTGGGAATACTTGAAATTCCTAGTTTTTCCTTATTTTCTGTCTAAAGGTCTTATTTGATTTTATTTGCAGAATAATAAAAAAACAAGTTGCGGGCCGCACTTTGGACACTCCAGCATTATATGTGCACCACCTTAACACTGGGCTTGAAAAGTTTACTAAAAAAGACAAAATCAATCAAAACAATTATTAAAAGTAAATAATATACCTTGTTGGTTTCGACAGAAGCGAAAATGTACATCTTCGCAATGAAGCAAGGTTAAATGAAGCTAAGTTTGTTGCATCAGTTTTGTTTTATAAAGTCATTCCTGACACGTGTGTCTAACATTTGCCAGGTTAAAGTGCCTCCTGGTTTGAATTGTCTTCTGTTTTCCCAAAAATGTGTTTGGTTGAGTTTTAGCTGCCGTTCTTTTTTGTTATGTGTCTGTATAGCTTATGTGTATTAATAATGTTGCATAGCTGTTACCATAGTAACACAATTGCAACCGCACTGCTCCTTGTTGAGGATGTTTTCTCACTTTTGATGACAAGGTTTTCTTTGACTTTTGAGGCTTTGTGCTTTATAGAAAAATGTAGATAACTTCCAAATGATTTGGGGTGAAAGCAAAAGCGATTACATATGATACTGACGCAAATTTAATTTTGAGGTAGCTGAGATAGGCTCCAGCACCCACCGCAACCCCGAAAGAGACAAGCGGTAGAAAATGGATGGATGGATGGAAGGGAGTTCCCATTATGACAATAATGTGCTGCACTTTTCATCAGATATTAATACTCTTGCCTCAGTTGTCCAGCACAAACTTCAATATCCTCCATTTGTTTTTGACACCCAACCTATGTTCTCCACTCAGATGTCAAAAACAGACTCAATTTCAGTTTGACCAAATAAGTGCTGTATCACTTTCTGGCACTCAAGATAACCAAACTGATTGGCTGTGCTGGCCTCAGCGCAGGGTAATTGTTAATGCGTGCGCTGAAGGGCGATCCCCAGCCGGTTAGACAGGTCAGTCCTGGACGTGATTATTTGTACTGGATTTAACGGAGCGAGATTGTGGAAGGTGGAAAGTCTCACCTACTGCAGCCCTTTAATTACTGCCAGTTGGTTTATTTTCCTGGTGTCTGGCTGCACTCGGTGTTCTTGCACAGATGATGGCAGAGACACGTATCAAAAAAACAGGTCTTCCTTTTGGTCTTGATGCATTCTCACACTAATCCAACACATATGACTAAAATAATACATTACCATCTGCATGAGCTGTATCTTCTGTTAATATTTTTTGAAATCTGCAACAGTACTTGACAATTGGAACAAACTTATTTTTTCCCAAGTATTCATTCATTCTGTGATGTTATTGCACAGTCGTTGAAGTAAGAGAACACAAATATTATTCCAGATATTTTGACAAAACATATGACGCTCCAAAAGGGTTCCATAATGGTTTACCTATTTTGATTCTTGGAAGGCTTTTTATAACTCAAGAGTCCAGGGTAGGATTTTCCGTTTTACTGTTTGGTTAACTTTTATATTTCACTTTAAAAACATTTATTTTGCTTTGGTTTGTTTACACGTGTGGTTGTACATAGTTTGAAGTTTGACAAAGAGTATAAAAAAACTTGGGCCTAAAATCAACCTAACTACCTGAATTCCAGATAATTTTTAATGTATGTATTGAATGTCCAAGTCCATGTTTCTTGCACGTAAAAGGGTGGAGTGCCATCTTCGGGTTGGGGAGAAGATCTTGCCCTAAGTGGAGGAGTTCAAGTACCTTGCAGTCTTGTTCACAAGTGAGGGAAGAGTGGATTGTGAGATCGAAAGGGGGATCTGTGCGGCGTCTTCAATAAGGCGGACACTGAATCGATTTGTTGTGGTAATACACGTTGAATATAGTAATACACGTTGGCTCCAATGACGTTAGGATGAGACAATCAGAGATTACAAAGAGAAACATAGCCAGGGCTTGTAATCTCGCCAGAAAGATGTCCAGGCATCGAGTAATTGTCTCTGGCCCCCTGCCTGGGAGAGGCAATGATGAGAGATATAGCAAATTAGTCTCTCTTAACAAGTGGCTGGATAGCTTCTGCAGACAACAGGGATTTACGTTTATTGATAATTGGCCCTCTTTCTGGGGCAAACCTGGCTTGCTGAGGAGAGACGGCCTTCACCCTAACCAGGAAGGCGCTATCCTCTTGTCTCGGAACATAGACTTCGCATTGAGCCACATTTGACTAACTGCACTAGAGCAAGCCCGGTCACAGGCAATTACAGAGCCTGCTAGCCTGGGTATGGAGTCAGTTAAGCTAGAACTAGCCAGCGCCAGGCTGGACGATCCCTCTACACATAGCAATTTTCGTAGAATAATACACAACTCACAAAATGTTTTTTCTACTGTGTCTATGACTACGTCAGAGTTAGACATGCGTTCTACTGAGGTGGCAAATTTTGATGCGTTCAGTTTATCGCAGCGCCAAGTAGACAATCTGAAAATTCCCGGCATATCAATTCCTAGATATGGTCGTAATTATTTTAAGTACACCGCGCATAATAAACGCAACATTATTAATATTGCTACTACGGATAATTTTATCAACAACTCCTTAAAACAGCCCACTACCTATAATATGGGCTTTCTAAACATCAGATCTTTGTCTCCCAAAACGTTATTAGTCAATGAGGTCATTAGAAACAACAACCTTAACGTCATCGGTCTTAGCGAAACCTGGATTAAACCAGACGACTTTTTTGCGATAAATGAGGCATCCCCTCCTAACTATACGAATGCGCATATTGCCCGTCACCTCAAAAGGGGAGGGGGTGTCGCACTAATATACAACGAAAACTTTAACTTTAGTCCTAACTTAAATAATAAATATAAATCGTTTGAGGTGCTTTCTATGAAGTCTGCCACACCTCTGCCTCTGTGCCTGGCCGTTATCTACCGCCTCTAGCATTAAAAGATTACAGCTGGTACAAAATGCGGCTGCTAGACTTTTGACAAGAACAAGAAAGTTTGATCATATTACGCCTGTACTGGCTCACCTGCACTGGCTTCCTGTGCACTTAAGATGTGACTTTAAGGTTTTACTACTTACGTATAAAATACTACACGGTCTAGCTCCAGCCTATCTTGCCGATTGTATTGTACCGTATGTCCCGGCAAGAAATCTGCGTTTAAAAGACTCCGGCTTATTAGTGATTCCTAGAGCCCAAAAAAAGTCTGCGGGCTATAGAGCGTTTTCCGTTCGGGCTCCAGTACTCTGGAATGCCCTCCCGGTAACAGTTCGAGATGCTACCTCAGTAGAAGCATTTAAGTCTCACCTTAAAACTCATCTGTATACTCTAGCCTTTAAATACACCTCCTTTTTAGACCAGTTGATCTGCCGCTTCTTTTCTTTCTCCTATGTCCCCCCCTCCCTTGTGGAGGGGTCTGGTCCGATGACCATGGATGAAGTACTGGCTGTCCAGAGTCGAGACCCAGGATGGACCGCTCGTCGGGACCCAGGATGGACCGCTCGCCTGTATCGGTTGGGGACATCTCTACGCTGCTGATCCGCTTGAGATGGTTTCCTGTGGACGGGACTCTCGCTGCTGTCTGGGATTCGCTTGAACTGAACTCTCGCGGCTGTGTTGGAGCCACTATGGATTGAACTTTCACAGTATCATGTTAGACCCGCTCGACATCCATTGCTTTCGGTCCCCTAGAGAGGGGGGGTTGCCCACATCTGAGGTCCTCTCCAAGGTTTCTCATAGTCAGCATTGTCACTGGCGTCCCACTGGATGTGAATTCTCTCTGCCCACTGGGTGTGAGTTTTCCTTGCCCTTTTGTGGGTTCTTCCGAGGATGTTGTAGTCGTAATGATTTGTGCAGTCCTTTGAGACATTTGTGATTTGGGGCTATATAAATAAACATTGATTGATTGATTGATTGGTAAAGAAGGAGCTGACCTGGAAGGCAAAGCTCTCACTTTACTGGTCGATCTACATCCCCATCCTCACCTATGGTCATGAGTTTTGGATTATGACCTAAAGGATAAGACCACGGGTACATGCGGCCAAAATGAGATTCCTCCGTCGGGTGGCGGGGCTCTCTGTCAAGTTCTGTCATTCGGGAGGAGCTAAAAGTAAAACCACTGCTACTCTACATTAAGAGGAGCCAGCTAAGATGGTTCGGGCATCTGGTCAGGATGCCACCACTGACGGCTCCTTGGGGAGGTGTTTAGGACACGTCTGACGGAGAAAACCCAGGACATGTTGGCAAGACTATATCTTCCAGCTGGCCTGGGAACGCCTCGGGATCCCACTGGAAGAGCTGGACGAAGTGGCTGGGAAGAGGGAAGTCTGGGCTTCTCTGCTTAGGCTGCTGCGTCCGCAACCCGACCTCGGATAAGCGAAAAACGATCGATGGACGAATGCTGTTGAATCTACTTCTAATTCAAAATAAAATGTATTATTCAAAGTGTATAAAACAATGAAGGTAAATACAGTGAAATACAATTTTTTATCCCAACATAACAAATGTGTCCTTTTCAAAAAACATTGATGGATATCAACATTAACGTGTTAAAAAATGTTTGCGTTATCATAACTGAATGAAGATTAATCACACTGTTTGTTATGACTGCACGCAAACCCGGATATCGGCACACGGCCAAAGCGAAGATGAGCAATGAGGTGCCCAAGGTTGTTTATGAGAGTGTTTACTATATTATCGTTTTTGCTACATTATTGCAAATACTTTCAAAAAGTGTACATGAATCTTATTATACTGTAACAAAGTTTTGAGCAGATCTATGACTTTCAGTAACTAAAACGTTTAAAAACGTCCCTGAATGACATTCTAACAACACAATTGCATTTGTGTCCAAATATTTGGATATTTTCTTAGGCAAATTTTAACTATGTAAGCGAGTAACAACCTGTGATTATTCATGATTAATGACAATTCAAAAGTGTAATTAATCAGATTTTTTTTTAAATCAATTAACACCCCTAATATATATATATATATATATATATATATATATATATATATATATATATATGTATATATAGGTGTGGGAAAAAATCACAAGACTACTTCATCTCTACAGAACTGTTTCATGAGGGGTTCTCTCAATCATCAGGAGATTTTAATGGAAGCATTCACATACAATGGTTTATATATGCGCTCTACCACGGTATCGAGCACTATTCTCTGGATAATCCAATCAAGACATATATATGTATATATATATCTTCTTCTGCTTTTCCGAAGTAGGGTCGTAGGGGCAGCAGCCCAAGCAGACTTCCCTCTCCCCAGCTCTTCCCAAGGGATTCTGAGGTGTTATTACTACTTACTAGTTTCCCAAACCACCTCATCTGGCTCCTCTTGATGTGAAGGAGCATCGGCTTTACTCTGATGTCCTCCCAAATGACAGAACATCTGTCAGGGAAAGCCCCGCTACCTGACGGAGGAAACTCATTTTCGTCCATTGTACCCGTGATCTTGTCCTTTCGGTCATAACCCAAAACTCATGGCCCTAGGTGAGGATAGGATTGTAGATCGACAGGTAATTGAGAGTTTTGCCTTCAGGCTCAGCTACTGTTTCACCACGATGGACCGATGTAGGGTCTGTATTACTGACGACGCTCGACCGATCCGCCTGTCGATCTTACGAGCCATTCTTCCCTCACTTGTGAACAAGACCCAGAGGTACTTGAACAAACTCCTCCACTTGGAAGAGGATCTCCTCCCCACCCGGAAGACGGCACTCCACCCTTTTATTGGCGGGGAACCATGGACATGGACTTGGAGGTGCTGATTTTTATCCCAGTCGCTTCACACTCGGATGCGAACCGATACAGTAAGAGATGAAGATCCTGGCCAGATAAAGCCAGCAGGACAACATCATCTGCAAAAAACAGGGACCTAATACTGTAGCCACCAAACTGGATCCCCACAACGTCCTGACTGCGCATAGAAATTTTGTACACAAAGGTTGTAAACAGAATCAGTGACAAAGGGCAGCCCTGGGGGAGTCCAACCCTCACTGGAAACGGGTCCAATGAGTGTTGGACCAAGCTCTGACACTGATCATACAGGAAGCCGACTGCCAAAATCAGGCGGTCCGATATTCCATACTCTCTGAGCCCAATTCACAGGACTCCCCTAGGGACACAGTTGAATGCCTTCTCCAAGTCCACAAAACACATGTAGACTGGCTGGGCAAACTCCAATGCACCCTCAAGGATTCTGCTGACAGTATAGAGCTGGTCAACGACCAGGACAAAAAACTAAACTGGTCCTCCTGAATCCCAGGTTCATCTATCCGGTGTAGGCTTCTCTTCAGTACACCTGATAGACCTTACCGGGGAGGCTGAGGAGGGTGATCCCACGATAGTTGGAACACATCCTCTGATTCCCCTACATTAAGAGAGGAACCCCCAACCCAATCCAAGCTTTAAATACTTAGGATATACGTTTACAAAGACATACAAATACAATACTATTAAATACAATACTTACAAAAGAATGCACAATGTTGATATACAGTATCTGAGTGTTCCTCCTAAAATCCACCGACTGCATTTGCATTCCGTCTGTGTTGCGTTTGCCTCCAACACTCTCAGCCATCAAAGAAAATAATACCAACGTTTTGAATGTCGTAGAAAATCGTATTATATAATTTTTGTGGTATGCGGAAAAAACAAACTATTTTCCTTGTGTCACAGAGCAGTTAAGTTGTTTTAGGGCAAAATTCACTTCCAAATTTTCTGGCCATTACTGAACTTTATGTCTTTTTGTGTCCAGACTTTAAAGCATCATACCTTTGATCCCAGTGAGAGAAATGAGGAATAAAGATTTCAATGGGGGGGTTAGGATGAGGCTACAATTCACTGTATAAACCAAGCAGATCTATTTTGATCTCCTTAGTCGTTCTTCTTTTTCATGTTTCCTCTAACGAGTGTTTTTTGGCTACAGGACCAATCCTTTTTTTTTTTTTTTTTATGTTCCCTCTAACAACAAGTGTTTTTGGCTACAAGACTAATCGTTGTTTATTAGGGAGGGTTCAAGTGTTTGGGGAGCCCTCTTGATACAGCTCCACTATTTGACTCCAGGAAATGTATCTCGGACTGTCTTGATTTAGCATAGTGCTTTGTGTCGCACCTAAGACTGTTTCTCTTCTAATCCCTTAGATGTGTTTGCTCTCTGTATATCATTCCTGACACTGTTTTGGTGCTGGTTGGTTCTGTTTGCCTGTTTACATCCCATATACATGTTGCGCAAAGAAAGATGCAGTCAGCTGGTTTACACTATCCCTGCAAAAGGATGCAACGGCTTTATTGGGATGAACAGCAGCTGTATTTAGCCCCACTCTCGTTCTTTAGAAGTGTTTTTGCAAGCACGTGTGTGTGTGTGCGGGCGGGCTTACCAATGTGTATGTTTGTACCTATCTCCCTGCTTTAACGGGCCCGTGTGGCTCCAGCAAGCCACCTACAACGTTTTCTGACAGGACTAGGCTGCTGCTGGCCCGCAGCATTAACCCCTCACCGTCTCCTTAACCTTGAGCACAATCCTCCCAACCTGTCATGGTCAGACGTTGTTTATTTCCCACATGCTTCACGAGTTACATTCAGGAGCATTACACAATTGCACAATTCAACATGTCTGAAAAGGAGCAAGTTGAAGCGGAATCTATTTGACCCTAACCCTAATCAAATCGTTTCACAACGTATATACCGTATTTTTCGGAGTATAAATCGCTCCAAAGTATAAGTCACACCTGCCAAAAATGCATAATTAAGGAGAAAAAAAACATATATAAGTCGCACTGGAGTATAAGTCGCATTATTGGGGGAAATTTATTTGATAAAACCCAACACCAAGAATAGACATTTGAAAAGCAATTTAAAATAAATAAAGAATAGTGAACATGTCACGTGGGTGGCGCAAAGTGATGCGCGTTTTGTCCACCCCAGGATGCAATGGACCAGTCGGACGAGACTTGCAGGTAAGGGCTTGATTTAGTACAAAAAATGATAACACTGGTACAAAAACAGACAAAAATCAACAAAAGAAAAGCGTGCCGAACGCACGGGAAGCTAAAGCTGACGCTTAGCACTGAGTCGAGAGTCCAAAAAAAAGGTGCCGAGTGCACGGGAAGCTAAGGGGATATTTAGCACAGACCAGAATAGGGAAAATGTCCACGTGAAAGTTGCTTACCGCAAACAAAGGATCAAGAATGAACGGAGGGAGAAGGCAGGTTTAAATACAGAAGTAATCAATAAACACAGGTGCGCGTCAGGAAACAAGTAACAGGTGGAACAAATCAGAAACTATGGTAACGGAGCAAACAAGGAATTGCACAAACAAACTCAAAAATCCACAAAACATATGATCGGGTAGCGGATCATGACACAACAGGCAGAATAAGTGTACGTTATATGACGCATGAATAACCAATTGAGAAGGTGCCTGGTATGTTAACGTAACATATTATGGTAAGAGTCATTCAAATAACTATAACATATATACGTTTACCAAACAATCTGTCACTCCTAATTGCTAAATCCGATGAAATCTTATACGTCTAGTCTCTTACGTGAATGAGCTAAATAATATTATTTGATATTTTACGGTAATGTGTTAATAATTTCACACATAAGTCGCTTCTGAGTATAAGTTGCACCCCTGGCCAAACTATGAAAAAAACTGAGACTTGTAGTCCGAAAAATACGGTACAGTCGCGATTAAAAGTGTACATACACTTTTAATGGCTGTCTTGAATTTCCAAGAATTTCTACAACTCTTATTTTATCGTGATACACCAGTGGTTCTTAACCTTGTTGAAGGTACCGAACCACACCAGTTTCATATGCGCATTCACCGAATCCTTCTTTTTAGTGAAAAATAATAATAAAACATTCTTAATTTAATCGTAATTTATAAATATTACTCATGAAATGTTGTCATTATATTAAAGAAATACTAATAAAGTTATCTTTTACAAACAGAAAGTTACAGGAATGTAAACATGATCCCATGTGTAGATCTCATTGTGCAACATGTGAAAGTTTTAGTGGGAACTAAGTGCGATATCTGAAAGGGGTACAAATCATTTCCAAAGCAGGAACCCCACCCAGGTATACAATAATAGTACACAGCTCATGAAAAACAATATTTTGTGTTATTGTCATTGTAAGTGGGCCAAAACATTTACATTAGAAAATAATCTCATGGAAATGGCTGCTGTCATTTAATAATAATACACTGAACTTTTTATTTAGTCAGGTTTGGTACAGGTGCGCTGCTGGTGTGGCCACAGTGTATGTGCACGTCTGACGTCGCTCACATGTGTTCCACTGAATGCTCAAAGAGTTTTTGCGTAGCTCACGCATATGGAAAATTAGAGGGAACATTGTTTAGGGGTATCCATAATACGCCGATAGGGAGAAGTTTTTATCTATACGATGAGTCGGGTGTGTCTTGACCTCCGTGGCGGAGGCTCCGGCGAACCCCTGAGGCCGACTCACAAAAAACCCCTAAGGTTCAATCGAACCCAGGTTAAGAAACACTGTGATAGACTGATTGGAGCACATACTTGTTGGTCACCAAAAACATTCATGAAGTTTGGTTCTTTTATGAATTTATTATGGGTCTACTGAAAATGTGACCAAATCTGCTGTGTCAAAAGTATACATACAGCAATGTTAATATTTTGGTTACATGTCCCTTGGGAAGTTTCACTGCATTAACGTGCTTTTGGTAGTCATCTACAAGCTTCTGGTGGAATATTTAACCACTCTTCTTGACAAAATTGGCGCAGTTCAGCTAAATTTGTTGGTTTCCTGACATGGACTTGTTTCTTCAGCATTGGCCACACGTTTAAGTCAGGACTTTGGGAAGGCCATACGAAAACCTTAATTCTAGCCTGATTTACCCATCCCTTTACCATGTTTGTCATGTTTTTGGGGTCACTGTCCTGTTGGAACACCCAACTGTGCCCAAGACCCAATCTCCGGTCTGATGATTTTAGGTTGTCCTGAAGAATTTGGAGTTAATCCTCCTTTTTCATTGTCCCATTTACTCTCTGTAAAGCACCAGTTCCATAGGCAGCAAAACCAACCCAGAGCATAATATTACCACCACCATGATTGACAGTAGGGTTGGTGTTCCTGGGATTAAAGGCCTCACCTTTTCTCCTTCAAACATATTGCTAGGTATTGTGGTCAAACAGGTAATTTTTTTGGTTTCATCTGACCACAGAACTTTCCTCCAGAAGGTCTTATCTTTGTCAATGTATTTTATAATACAAGCATTAATACATAACTTATTACAGTACTATGATTAATGACTAAAATATATTCAATTTGGTTGAACATGCTTCTGTCGTTGAAATAATCATTGTTTTCATGTTCATGTTCATCTTTTGTTCAGCATCTTTGCTATTGTAGTTTTGCTCTTGTCGTCAGGTGACCTGCCACACTTGTGTCAGTTTGTTTGCCCGTGTGTGCGTGTGCATCTGCGTGTGTGTGTGTGTGTGTGTGTGTGTGTGTGTGTGTGTGTGTGTGTGTGTGTGTGTGTGTGTGTGTGTGTGCGTGTGTGTGTGTGTGTGTGTGTGTGTGTGCACGCGCAGTGCAGGTCAATGGGTTTCATGAGTCCGGTGCTTTGATTGAAACCAGGGCTCTGTTCTCGGCTGTCACATGTTTGAATGCAAAAAGACAATCTTACAACCTTCTCCACACACACACCTCCAACCACAGCCGAGGCTGGTATCATCCTGGCCAATCAGGACGCACACGGCTATGTCCACAGTGAGTGGACGTGTAGCAGGTGTCAGTGAGATGTCCAAGTTACAGGTCACACTTTTTATGAACAACATTGATTCTGTCACCCTTAAACACACGATGGTAGAAAATGGATGGATGGGATGAACATATGTTTGAAAATAAGACATGCAAATAAAGACACACACATACAGCATTGCCAAAAGTCTTAGGTCCACTTGCTGGTTAAATAGTACACCAAGTGTCGGATCTGGTAAAGGTTTGCGTGTATTAAAACACATGCAAACCTATCTCCTAAACTCGTGCACACTCTCAAAGGTGCAAAGTAGGAAGGGCAATTATTTCAGAGTGTCTGTCCTCATGAATGCAGAATATATGCAGATTATATGATGATCATCGGAACACCCACAATACTGTCAGGATAAAATACTATTTTAGTTATTTAGCACACGCAGTGTGATTTATCAAGACTAAAACTGTCTATATTCAAGTAAGGTCTGGAAAGGACGAGTGAATTGGCATTTGCACTGAAATGGTTGTGAGTAGATGCAGCTCCATCCGACTTCGGCTTGTCAACATGTATGGACTGTCAAAAATACCAACATTTTACATTCTGTCAATCAGAAATATCATTTTATAGTTTTATAGCTGTTGGATGACATAAGGGACTGATTAAGACAAATTTCATTGATGCGTTTTTTGAATGCCGTATGTTTTTTCATATGTACTCTGCAAAAAAGAGCTGTCAAAATATAAAATATATATATATAAAATTACTAATAACTAGTGAAATGAACTAGCTGCTTGGACAAATAATTTTACTTAATAAGACATACTAATTTGAGATTTGCATATCTAGAATTTAGCAGCATTTTTTAAGATAGAAACAAGCATTTTATTCTGAAAACATGCATTCTTTAACTTGCAATTCTTACATTAAACATCCTCGAGATGTTGCAGAACCTTTAAACAAGATTTTATATGTAGGGGAAAAACTAAATATTTTATTTGAATAGTTGTTTTTTTAATTTTAACATTTTTACATGGGAACAGAAAAAGTTCGTCATCTTAAAATTTAAATTTGTCCATCCATTCGTTTTCTACTGCTTGTCCCTTTGTCAAACATGGACTTGGATTTGTATTGTTGCTTCGTCGCAGAGGGAATTTGGGAAGAGCCAGGCGTGAATTAAGGTACATTTTGATTTATCAATACTATAACTCAAAAAAGGCAAACAAAGGGCGCTCACAAGGAGGTACAAACACTTAACTATGAAAAAAAAAAAAGACTAGCATAAATGCTGCAAACTACAAACATAAAAAGAAAACATTTGCACTGTGACATAAAAACACAAAACTAGCACTATGGCATGACTATTGACATGAAACAAAAACTTACACTTAGGCATAAATAACAAAACTTACGTGGCATGAGCGGAAGGGAAACTAGGCATGGCATGAAATGGAGGAATAGCAGGAATATGTGAAGTTGCCAGACTGAACACTTTGCAACTACCGGTTTATATAACACCAATGCTAATGATTAACAGGTGTGAGAACTGAGGATCGGGGCGTGACTTGGAGCCAAGGTGGAAACTAATTAGTAGCCATGGTGACATAGAAAACAAGGAAGTGCAAAACAGGAAACAAGTGTCCAAAAAACAAACATAACATGACCAAAACAAAACTTGATCCAAAGGCGTGACACCCTTTTGGGGTTGCGGGGTGTACTGGAGCTTATCTCAGCTGCATTCGGGCGGAAGGCGGTGTACACTGTGGACAAGTTAGTCATTGTTCAAATATATGTAAATAGCTCTTAAATTTTGAGATTTTTTAGAAATAAAATCCATCCATCCATCTTCTTCCGCTTATCCGAGGTCGGGTCGCGGGGGCAACAGCCTAAGCAGGGAAACCCAGACTTCCCTTTCCCCAGCCACTTCGTCTAGCTCTTCCCGGGGGATCCCGAGGCGTTCCCAGGCCAGCCGGGAGACATAGTCTTCCCAGCGTGTCCTGGGTCTTTCCCGTGGCCTCCTACCGATTGGACGTGCCCTAAACACCTCCCTAGGGAGGCGTTCGGGTGGCATCCTGACCAGATGCCCGAACCACCTCATCTGGCTCCTCTCGATGTGGAGGAGCAGCGGCTTTACTTTGAGCTCCTCCCGGATGCCTCCCGGATGGCAGAGCTTCTCACCCTATCTCTAAGGGAGAGCCCCGCCACACGGCGGAGGAAACTCATTTCGGCCGCTTGTACCCGTGATCTTATCCTTTCGGTCATGACCCAAAGCTCATGACCATAGGTGAGGGTGGGAACGTAGATCGACCGGTAAATTGAGAGCTTTGCCTTCCGGCTCAGCTCCTTCTTCACCGCAACGGATCGGTACAACGTCCGCATTACTGAAGACGCCGCACCGATCTGCCTGTCGATCTCACGATCCACTCTTCCCTCACTCGTGAACAAGACTCCTAGGTACTTGAACTCCTCCACTTGGGGAAGGGTCTCCTCCCCAACCCGGAGATGGCACTCTACCCTTTTCCGGGCGAGAACCTTGGACTCGGACTTGGACGTGCTGATTCTCATTCCGGTCGCTTCACACTCGGCTGCAAACCGATCCAGTGAGAGCTGAAGATCCCGGTCAGATGAAGCCATCAGGACCACATCATCTGCAAAAACCAGAGACCTAATCCTGCGGTCACCAAACCGGAACCCCTCAACGCCTTGACTACGCCTAGAAATGCTGTCCATAAAAGTTATGAACAGAATCGGTGACAAAGGACAGCCTTGGTGGAGTCCAACCCTCACTGGAAATGTGTTCGACTTACTGCCAGCAATGCGGACCAAGCTCTGGCACTGATCATACAGGGAACGGACCGCCACAATAAGACAGTCCGATACCCCATACTCTCTGAGCACTCCCCACAGGACTTCCCGAGGAACACGGTCGAATGCCTTCTCCAAGTCCACAAAGCACATGTAGACTGGTTGGGCAAACTCCCATGCACCCTCAAGAACCCTGCCGAGAGTATAGAGCTGGTCCACAGTTCCACGACCAGGACGGAAACCACACTGTTCCTCAAAATCCGAGGTTTGACTATCCGGCGTAGCCTCCTCTCCAGTACACCTGAATAAACCTTACCGGGAAGGCTGAGCAGTGTGATCCCACGATAGTTGGAACACACCCTTCGGTCCCCCTTCTTAAAGAGAGGAACCACCACCCCGGTCTGCCAATCCAGAGGTACCGCCCCTGATGTCCACGCGATGCTGCAGAGTCTTGTCAAGAAATAAAATAGAAATTTAAAAAAAATAAATAAATAAAATGAATAAAATAGAATAAAAAAATAGATTTAAATGATTTGCAGTGTATGAATTAAAATTTCTTACAATATACTTTTTCTTAGGTCTGGATCATTTCAGCGCATGCTTGCAGTTAGTGCCAATATCTCCCAGACACACGTTCAGTGTACCAAAAAAAAGTAGGCTCCATGTAGATGTACTGCAGGACTGAACCTGCTGCCCCCGCGACCCGACCTCGGATAAGCGGAAAAAGATGGATGGATGGATTTATTAGATTTATTTATATTATCATTTGGTGCAGCCGGGACAGAGCAGGAGGAGATAGAAAGAGAAAAAAAGGAAGACAGAGGGGGAAATTGTGGGGACAAGAGATACAAAAACAACAACAGCAAACACAACAATAACAACAAAAACAACAACAAGAATAGAACAACACCAGCGCATACGATATGTACAAATGATGGTAAAAGTGATAGAAAACAGAATCAGAATGCGGAAAGTCGTTTAAGTTGTCGTAATGTGACTGACATGTTGTGACAGAGAGGAAAAGGGTAAATCATGTTTTTGCGGAGCCGTGCACTTGACAAACACCTCCGCTCCGCTTCCTTCTCGCGCCATCTATGTGCCTGCCTCCTTGACACGTGGCCACCTTAAACTACAGAACTCATTTCAAAATACAGAGCCATAAAGTTCCTAACTGACTTTTACATGTCAGGTGATGTGCTTCTTTTGCAAAGTTGATGACCACTTTTTCACATCAAACTGTGTGAAAAACACATGCTACTACTGCCAAGGCTAGCCAGTTGGGGACGCCACCACCTATCTCCTTTGGTAAGTTCATGGTAACTCGGCAGATTCTAATACAATAGTTGAACTAATAACTGATGCATCTTTGTGAGTGCTTTATTGCCGGGGATGGCGTGGTGCGGTTGGGAGAGTGGCCATGCCAGCAACCTGAGGGCTCCTGGTTCAATCCCCAGCTTCTACCAACCTAGTCACATCCGTTGTGTCCTTGAGCAAGACACTTCACCTTTGCTCCTGATGGGTCGTAGTTAGGGCCTTGCATGGCAGCTCCCTCCATCAGTGTGTGAATGTGTGAGTGAATATGGAAATAGTGTCAAAGCACTTTGAGTACCATGAAGGTAGAAAAGCACTACACAAGTATAACCCATTTACCATTTTATTTTGCTTGGAAACATGTACAATCACATTTATTGGTACATTGTTATGTTATTGTACTTTTTGTTTTTAAATTGACTTATTTATTTATTTAGAATGTTAAACTAATCCCTAGTTTATTAGTTTTTTTAATACAGATGCTTTAAAACTGGCAGGTTAAAAACAATGTAAAAAATGGTGATATTCATTGAGATGGGATGATTTTTATTATTTTTGTTCGATGTATCGCCAAGCCCTAGCATCTGATAATCAATTTTGGAATAATCACAACTATCCATCCATCCATCCATTCTCTACCGCTCATTCCTTCTGGGGTCACGGGGGGCGCCGGTGCCCATCTCAGCTACAATCGGGCAGAAGGCGGGTACACCCTGGACAAGTCGCTACCTCATCGCAGGGCCAACACAGATAGACAGACAACATTCACACTCACATTTACACACTAGGGACCATTTAGTGTTGTCAATCAACCTATCCCCAGGTGTATGTCTTTGGAAGTAAGGAAGCAATAATATATATCGGTATCGTTAAAATCCTAACAATAGTCTTGTCTAGTCTTAGGACACTGGACCACCTCCTTCCTCAGTCAGGGTTCTAGAGGAAGCATGGGAGAAACCGGTCCACCCGAGTTTGGTGG
Organism: Nerophis ophidion; assembly: GCF_033978795.1. NCBI lineage: Eukaryota > Metazoa > Chordata > Actinopteri > Syngnathiformes > Syngnathidae > Nerophis > Nerophis ophidion. The sequence continues at coordinate 44,494,097 of NC_084618.1, forward strand.
ACTTGAAAAATACATTTGTCCCTTGCAGTGTCCTGTAGGGGCTGTTCCCGTATTACAGGTTTCATGACATGCTAGTTCGTTCCATCTGGTCCTTGTAAAACAGGTGCAGGAGTCTGGTTCGAATTGCCAGCGGCAAGTCGAGCCTGCTCACTGTAAACCTCGGCACGCGCTGTGTCAAGGCTGATCTTGCAAGGCCTTGATGGACTCCAGTTTGGGGACCTTAGAAGCGTATACATGCCGACTGTCGATGATGTGATCCTGATGGCCTCATCAAGCTGTTTTTTTGAGGCGATTGGCAGCTGAATGTGACGCTTCTGGGATGAGACTCAGCACCTCCGAATCTGAGGACCTGGTTGTCAGACAGAAAAGGGTGGATTGGACCCGTTAGTTTGGGAGTGGAGTTTGCCGCAGGTAGTGGAGTTTCAGTATCTCGGGATCAGATTTTTGTGGCCCTCAACAAGATGTTGTTTGTGACCCCATTTTGGTCTTTAATATTACTTATTTGTTATTTTTTAACTCTTGATGGGCCTCCACCCCACCCTAAACCTAATCTCAATGTTCCACAATTTATTGACCTAATTTGATTGGAAATATGTTTTTAAAAGACATGTAAAAGCTTTTTTAGGTTTTTGATCTTTTAAAATGGGATTAACATAATTAGATTATGTGAAGAGGCTCCGGCCCCGCCACAACTATATATATATATATATATATATATATATATATATATATATATATATATATATATATATTGTCCAGGTTTTCTGTGGTTTATCCGTACAGTGCTCAATACCGAGGTAGAGCATAATATACATTAGGTCAGGAAAAAATACTGAGGCTACATCAGGGGTGTCAAACTCATTTTAGATCGGGGGACACATAGAGAAAAATCTACTCCCATGTGGGCCAGACTGGGAAAATTACGGCACGATATCTTGAAAATATAGACAAACAAATACGGCCAATTTCTTGCAATATACATTTTCTTGCATCTGCATGACGCGTACAATCGCAGAGCGCACATTTTATGTGCTAAAATGGTTTCTGTAGTCTGGATCATGATTCTATATTGCTCAGAAAAAGTGGCACAGATTTTTTTTGTGTGCTACATCATGTTACGTACAGAGGTGGGTAGTAACGTGCTGCATTTACTCCGTTACATATACTTGAGTAACTTTTGGGATGAATTGTACTTCTAAGAGTAGTTTGAATGCAACATACCTTTACTTTTACTTGAGTACATTTATAGAGAAGAAACGCTACATTTACTCCGCTCCATATATCTACATTCAGCTTGCTACTCGCTACTGATATTTATCGATCTGTTAATGCACGCTTTGTTTGTTTTGTCAGACAGACCTTCAAAGTAGGATCTATCACATGCCTGCGTTTCACCGTGCAAATGCAGTCACTGGTGACGTTTGACTCCGTTTCACCAATCAAACAGAGCCAGGCGGTCACATGATTAAACAGCACACTTTTTTTTATAAACTTTATTGATAAATTTCAACATTTGCAAACAGTTGAAAGTAATACTCAAAGTACAAAAACAGTACAAAACAGTAAAAAAAAACGTACAAAACAGCGCCAGGGGGTTGTAAATTCAAAGTAACTCAAATAGAATGCAAAAAATATATAAAATACATTAATAAAATAAACAACGTGCAAAGCCATAGGCTCACTCAATCTCAGTAAATAACTTACATTTGTAATACAACATCATCGTTTTCACAGCTTTTTGGTTGTTAGAGGTAAAGTGTTTTAACATAGGGTTCTAAATATTTTTTAAAGGCACAAAAAACAGGTCGGGTATTGATAAACTTACGTTTATGAATATAAAACTTAGCCAATAGTATAATGAGGTTGCAAAGGTAAAATTCATTTTCAAATTTTTTTTCAATACATCCATCCATCCATCCATCTTCTTCCGCTTATCCGAGGTCGGGTCGCGGGGGCAGCAGCCTAAGCAGCGAAACCCAGACTTCCCTCTCCCCAGCCACTTCGTCTAGCTCTTCCCGGGGGATCCCGAGGCGTTCCCAGGCCAGCCGGGAGACATACTCTTCCCAACGTGTCCTGGGTCTTCCCCGTGGCCTCCTACCGGTTGGACGTGCCCTAAACACCTCCCTGGGGAGGCGTTCGAGTGGCATCCTGACCAGATGCCCGAACCACCTCATCTGGCTCCTCTCGATGTGAAGGAGCAGCAGCTTTACTTTGAGTTCCTCCCGGATGGCAGAGCTTCTCACCCTATCTCTAAGGGAAAGCCCCGCCACACGGCGGAGGAAACTCATTTTGGCCGCTTGTACCCGTGATCTTATCCTTTTGGTCATGACCCAAAGCTCATGACCATAGGTGAGGATGGGAACGTAGATCGACCGGTAAATTGAGAGCTTTGCCTTCCGGCTCAGCTCCTTCTTCACCGCAACGGATCGGTACAACGTCCGCATTACTGAAGACGCCGCACCGATATTATTGTTTTAGTTTCTCAAGAGATATTCCTGGCTCTGAATTTGGTCATTGCTATTTTTATGTTTTTGTGCATTACTTGTTGCCGTCCTCATTAAACTAACAGCTTACTCATCAGTTACTCAGTACTTGAGTAGTTTTTTCACAACATACAAACCCTGTTTCCATATGAGTTGGGAAATTGTGTTAGATGTAAGTATAAACAGAATACAATGATTTGCAAATCATTTTCAACCCATATTCAGTTGAATGCACTACAAAGACAAGATATTTGATGTTGAAACTCATAAACTTTTTTTTTTTTGCAAATAATAATAAACTTAAAATTCCATGGCTGCAACACGTGCCAAAGTAGTTGGGAAAGGGCATGTTCACCATTGTGTTACATCACCTTTTCTTTTAACAACACTGCATAAACCTTTGGGAACTGAGGAAACTAATTATTGAAGCTTTGAAAGTGGAATTCTTTTACATTCTTGTTTTATGTAGAGCTTCAGTTCAACAGTCCGGGGTCTTGTTGTCGTATTTTATGGTTCATAATGCGCCACACATTTTTGATGGCAGACAGGTCTGGACTGCAGACAGGCCAGGAAAGTACCCGCACTCTTTTACTACGAAACCACGCCGTTGTAACATGTGGCTTGGCATTGTTTTGCTGAAATAAGCATGGGCGTCCATGATAACGTTGCTTGGATGACAACATATGTTGCTCCAAAACCTGTATGGACCATTCAGCATTAATGGTGCCTTCACAGATGTGTAAGTTACCCATGCTTTGGGCACTAATACACCCCCATACCATCACAGATGCTGGCTTTTCAACTTTTCGCCTATAACAATCCGGATGGTTATTTTCCTCTTTGATCCGGAGGACACCACGTCCTCTGTTTCCAAATATAATTTGAAATGTGGACTCGTTAGACCACAGAACACTTTTCCACTTTGCATCAGTCCATCTTAGATGAGCTCGGACCCAGTGAAGCCGGCGGCGTTTCTGGGTGTTGTTGATGAATGGCTTTCGCTTTGCATAGTAGAGTTTTAACTTGCACGTACAGATGTAGCGACCAACAGTGGTTTTATGAAGTGTTCCTGAGCCTATGTGGTGTGATATCCTTTACACACTGATGTCGGTTTTTGATGCAGTACCGCCTGAGGGATCAAAGGTCCGTAATTTCAATGCTTACATGCAGTGATTTCTCCAGATTCTCTGAATTTTTTGATGATTTTACGGACCGTAGATGGTAAAATCCCTTAATTCCTTGCAATAGCTTGTTGAGAAATGTTGTTCTAAAACTGTTCGACAATTTGCTTACAAATTGGTGACCCTCGCCCCATCCTTATTTGTGAATTACTTAGCATTTTATGGAAGCCGCTTTTATACCCAATCATGGCACCCACATGTTCCCAATTAGCCTGCATACCTGTGGGATGTTCCAAATAAATGTTTGATGAGCATTTCTCAACTTTATCAGTATTTATTGCCACCTTTCCCAACTTCTTTTTCATGTGTTGCTGGCATCAAATTCTAAAGTAAATGATTATTTGCACACAAAAAAAAAGTTTTGCAGTCTTAACATCAAATATGTTGTCTTCGTTGCATATTCAACTGAATATGGATTGAAAATGATTTGAAAATCATTGTATTCTGTTTATAGTTACATCCAACACAATTTCCCAACTCATTTGGAAACGGGGTTTGTACTTTTTACTTTTACTCAAGTAAATATTTGGGTGACTACTCCTTACTTTTACTTGAGTAATACATCTCTAAAGTAACAGTACTCTTACTTGAGTACAATATATGGCTACTCTACCCACCTCTGGTTACGTATTAAGTGCAGTAAATGACTGTCTCTATGGTTACAGCCGGTAGTAAATGCAAATTTCTCATTTTAAATAGGGCAATGTGTTCCACTTTTGCGCGTGTTATCAATTGTCCACGCAGTCTTGGTAGATCACACTCAATATCCCCACTAATAGTATTCACAATTTTATAGTTTGCACACAACGTTTAAATCAGGCCCTTAGTGTTGTTCATCTTTAGGCAATATAGAAACCAATGTGACTCCTGTTTGGCAGTAAATCATGGCAAGTTCCCCAAGCAAGAGGACTCGTACGCATTTGAGGAGGACAGCAGCAGTGAGAGTTTGTCTCCAGATCAGCACCACAGTGATGACTCTCAGGGCTCTGCCTGTCCTTCATCCGAGGTTGTCAGCAGCACAGCCTCCTCTTCCTCACCTGGGCTCACCAGCACACAACAGGTATACACACCCTCATAGGCATGTTATTTATTTGATAAGCCAAACACTAAAATGTTCTGAAAACAATTACAATTATCTGAAAAATGTTCAATGTATCATGTAAACCTAATGATGTATAACCATTAATAAATACAATCAAAAGTACAAACACATATATACATATATATATATACATATATATACATATATATATATATGTATATATATATATATATATATATATATATATATATATATATATATATATATATATATACATACATACATATATATATATATGTGTATGTATATATATGTATATACATACATATATATGTATGTATATGTATATATATATACATATATGTATATATATATATATATACATATATATGTATATATATATATATACATATATATATATATATATATATATATATATATATATATATATATATATATATATATATATATATATATATATATACTGTATGTATATATACACATTTCTAAATTATATTTTGAATTATTTTTGCATTATACTGTACAGACTTTATCTCTTAAGTCACAATTGTTGTCCCATAAGTCCGGAAACATTTTACAATCATATCAAAAAATATGTTTTTAGATATTTCATGATATGAATTGAATTATTATTATATTATTATTGTTATTATTATTATTTTTATTATTATTATCATTATTATTATTATTGATGTTTGTATTATTAATAATAGTATTATTATTATTATTGGTATTATTATTATTATTATTATTATTATTATTGGTATTATTATTATTATTATTTGTATTATTATTAGTATTATTATTATTATTATATTAAGCTAATCTTTTTGGGTTAACTGTATGTCTTTTGTGTTAAGTGGGTGTGCAGACCTATTATATTATAACCGGGACTGTTTTGCCCCCTTGTGGCGCAAGTGTGCTCTACACCAGGTTGCAGGTGTTCCATTGGGCAAGAACATTCCTGGACTTGCTTGTTCCCTTTCTGTTTTACTTTATTTTAATATTTTTGGATTATACATTTGAAATAAGTCGTTTGACAAGTGAACAATATGGATCCGTTTGGGAAGATTGACGCAAGTAAAAATGTTTTTGAATAAATAACACACAAGATATATTTGAGACATTTAGTAAGCAAAACAAAAATATGTTGTGTTTATGACAATCTTGGTTTAATAGCAGTTATTTATATTATGCATAGGTTTCATAAGTTTGTCTCAAAACAAATCACTAAAGGGGCGGTATAGCTGGGTTGGTAGAGTGGCCGTGCCAGCAACTTGAGGGTTGTAGGTTCGATTCCCGCTTCAGCCATCCTAGTCACTGCCGTTGTGTCCTTGGGCAAGACACTTTACCCACCTGCTCCCAGTGCCACCTACAATGGTTTAAATGTAACTTAGATATTGGGTGTCACTATGTAAAGTGCTTTGAGTCACTTGAGAAAAGCGCTATATAAATATAATTCACACATTCACTAAAGAGCTTGCTGGTTGGCAAGGGAACAAAGACTTATTTCACTTAATCAAATCAAAATAATGTATTACTAGTCTATAACTATTAATAGTTTTTTGGGTTGAAGTTTTTTTTGCATTCTATTCTTCTGTTCATATCTCTGTAAAGATTCAAGAAACTGTATTGTCATACAAGCACAAATCTACACATGAGTGGGGTCCCACATATTAAAGCCGTTTAGTAGCAAACAGAGACAAACTGTATATAGTTCATAAAATATACATCAATATGATATACAAAGAAAAATGGAATACATAGAACATGATTCTGTAAACAGATTTGTAATCTAACTAAACAAAAAGGGATATTTAACTACACAGGAGGATAAAATGAGCAATAGATCAAATCCAGTATTTGTATGTGAACAGGAGGGCACAACCAGAGACCCACCTGACCAAAGCCAAGATGAAGGACTGTCTGCAGCAGGCACCAACCAGGCTACTCCTCCAATACCAGTTCCTGCTATTGTCAAGGTTGGTACAAGTTGTGCTGTGGTGTTTCTCAGCTGACACCAACACTGTCACCTTCTGACAGTCCAAGACCGCAGACAAGAGCCGCCATAAGAAGCCCAAAGATGTGAAGCCAAAAGTGAAGAAGCTGAAATACCACCAGTACATTCCCCCTGACCAAAAGGCTGACAAGTCGCCGCCACCGATGGACTCGGCCTATGCTCGACTCCTCCAGCAGCAGCAGCTCTTCCTGCAGCTACAGATCCTCAGCCAGCAGAAACACGCTCACACTCATTCGCAGTCGCAGCAGCAGCACGCTGCCTTGATGATGCAGGACCAGGCTCAGCAGAGACAACCTGCCTTTACTTACCAGCCTCACCCGCAGGCACACCTGCACAAGTAAGTCAGCCTGCAAAGTTGAAGGAACAATGGTGTCATTGGACCAAGGCTTTCACTAAATCGTCTGTGATTTTCCAAGTGATGAGTATAAATTAATTTGCGATATATTACAATAACTCTACTCTCACAAAAGCAGCAACTTGATCATCGGACCCTCTCTATATAATTCAATCTTCCTAAAGCACAACAAATCCTAACCTGATCTGAGTACATTTGACAGGTGAACAGATGCACAATTGCATTACAAAATATTAATAATACTGTACATTTTGAATTGAATATATGATATAGATAATACACTATAGATATATAATGAGGTTGTTTTTTTTATGTTTTCATATTGATACAACAGGATACGTTTTTTTTTATTTTATTTTGTATTTAAATGTGTTTTATTGTTTTGTTTTGTTTTTCCTTTTAACTAATCAATTAGTATATTTAGTAAGGGTGCTAAGAAAAAATCACATCCAAATCGTAAATCTTATTCATTCCTATCCGACATCAATTCATCATTCACAAAAATCGATTTTTCGATTGTAGCTGAGATAGGCACCAGCGCCCCCCGCAACCCCAGAGGGAATAAGCAGCAGAAAATGGATGGATGGATGGATTAAAAAAATATATATTTAAAATACACTGCGATGAGGTGGCGACTTGTCCAGGTTGTACTCCGCCTTCCGCCCGATTGTAGCTGAGATAGGCACCAGCGCCCGCCACGACCCCAAAGGGAATAAGCAGCAGAAAATGGATGGATTCTTATTTTTATTTTTATTTAAATACACTGCGATGAGGTGGCGACTTGTCCAGGTTGTACCCCGCCTTCCGCCCGATTGTAGCTGAGATAGGCACCAGCACCCCCCGCGACCCCAAAGGGAATAAGTGGTAGGAAAATGGATGGATGGCATTTTTTAGGCCATCACAGCGCATATACATTGTACGACAGCAGCAAAGAGGACCTTGTGTAACATGTGTGATGTTTTAAAAAGGTTTTATTCACATTTTAAAACCAAAAAAGACCTGAGAATTTATTCTGAATTGAATCATCGCCTCAAAAACAATCGTGAGTTGTTGTAAGATTGACATTCCTAATATTTTGTATTTATTATTAATTTGTTAGAAATGGAATACCTTTGTTTTATATACAGTATGTATAATACAATTTTAACTAATTTCCAAACTCTTAGCTGTTGCCATGAAAGCTAATCCTAAAAGCCTACTAAAATGAGATGCTCTTATTCAAACGAGCATAGCAGGTCCATTCTATGTGTCATATTTGATCATTTTGCGATATTGCCATATTTTAGCTGAAAGGATTTAGTAGAGAACATTGACGATAAAGTTCGCAACTTTTGGTCGCTAATAAAAAAGCCTTGCCTGTACTAGAAGTAGCAGACAATGTGCGCGTGACGTCACGGGTTGTAGGGCTCCTCACATCCTCACATTGTTTACAATCATAGCCAGCAGCAGCTAGAGCTATTCGGACCGAGAAAGCGACGAGTTCCCCATTAATTTGAGCGAGGATGGAAGATTCGTGGATGAGGAAAGTTAGAGTGAAGCACAAAAAAAAAACGGCGACGGCTCCAGGCAATGGCAGTGTGAGCGATTCAGATGTTATTAGACACATTTACTAGGATAATTCTGGAAAATCCCTTATCTTCTTATTGTGTTAATAGTGTTTTAGTGAGATTATAAAGTCATACCTGAAAGTCGGAGGGCTGTGGTGAACGCCAGTGTCTCTCAGAGAAGCCAATGGAAGAGCCAAGATTACAGCTGCCTTTTTGACAGCTACAGGAGGAGGTAGCATTATCCACTCAAGTCTCCGGTAAAAGCCAATTTAATATCACAATTTTCCCATCCAAAAACTTGCTGGTTGACATGTGGTAGAGAAACATGTTCGCTTGACCGCTCTGTGTTAAAGCTTCACAACAAAGAAACACCGGCTGTGTTTCGGTGTTAAAGGCAGCTGCAATCCACCGTTTTCCACCAACAGCATTCTTCTTTATAGTCTCCATTTTTAATTGAACAAATTGCAAAAGATTCAGCAACACAGATGTCCAAAATACTGTGTAATTGCACGATGAAAAAAGACGACTTTTAGCCGTAAGTGGTGCTGGGCTAAAAAGTCCCCTCCAACCAATAACGTCACAAACACGCGTCATCATAAGTGTCATCTTTCCACGACGTTTTCAACAGGAAACTCAGCGGGAATTTTAAAATTGTAATTTAGTAAACTAAACTGGTTGTATTGGCATTTGTTGCAATGTTAAGATTTCATCTTTGATATATAAACTATCAGACAGCGTGGTCGGTAGTAGTGGGTTTCAGTAGGCCTTTAATTCCATTAAAATATTCATACTTGATTCTGGTGTCAAAATTTGCATTTCTACTGGTCTTATTACGTATGTTTTTGAAATACATTTACAGTATTTTACAAGCTATAAGGCGCACCAACTAAATTTTAGACGGTTTGTCACAGTTTGTGCAGAAATTCTTTGGTTATGCAAACCAATTACTGCAGCAGCTGTTTGGGTGGCTGGTCTCAGACGATAATGGAGGTGCACCTGCTTGATGTGGAGGTTCTGAGCTGATTTGGTTACGCGTGGTCTGCGGTCGTGAGGCCGGTTGGATGTCCTGCCAAATTCTTTGAAACGCCTTTGGAGACGGCATATGGTAGAGAAATGAACATTCAATTCATGGGCAACAGCTCTGGTGGACATTTCTGGAGTCAGCGTGCCAACTGCATTCTCCCTCAAAACTTGCAACATCTGTGGCATTGTGCTGCATAATAAAACTGCACATTTCAGAGTGGCCTTTTATTGTTGGCAGCCTAAGGTACACTTGTGCAATAATCATGCTGTTTAATCAGCATCTTGAAATGGCACACCTGCATCATGGGATGGATTAACTGGCAAAGACGAAATGCTCACTAACACAGCTTTTGCCAGATTTGTGAGCAATATTTGAGAGGAATAGGTGTTTTCTGTTTTACACCTTTGAGTTCAACTCGTGAAATATGGGAGCAAAAACAAAAGTTTTACGTTTATATTTTTCTTTTGTGTACAAGGAAAGATTTCAAAAAGTTTTTTTACATACCCTAATTGTTTCCAAACGGTGCATCTTAACACGGCAGTAAAACGGCTGATCAAACAAAACAGAAAAATCATCGATGTCTTTATTCATATTTTAAGAGATTAATAAAATGTTGTCCTTTTTAATAAAGTTCAAGACATTAATCAAAATTCTTCTTCTTTGTACATTGTAAACACTTTGAGTTTGAACATGTTCTTAAAGTGGATTATGTTAGTACATTGTTTTATCGATTTGCTTAATTTATTCCATAATTATCTGTTAGCAAAGAAAAATCCATAGATTAGACACACCTTTGTATGAGCCGCAGGATTCAAAGCTTGGGCAAAAAGAAGCGGCTCATAGTCTGGAAAAAAACAAGTGTATAAAACGAGCTATGAAAACATCAGGTTTTGGGGTTTTAGCCTTAAAATTATCAAGAAAGCATATTTTTGAAATGCTAATAAGACATCCAATAAATGTAACTGTTTCAACGCTTTTTTTAATGGTTATGTTCTTTGCTTCCACTCAAAATACATGTGGTAGAAAAAAAAGTGTCAAGTTGTGTTATTTTCAAATAAGGATTATATTTATTGTGAACAATGTAACATATCTGTAACGTCACACATATTTGACATTAATTAGTTGTATTTCGGAAATAACATAACAAATGTTTTCTATGTACTGTATTTAACTTGCTCCGTGATGTTTCCGCCACCATTCTACTCAAAATGTCTGGATTGTCATGGGTTGAATACTACACACATTTATATCAAGCACCTAAAAAATGTCATCTGATGTGATACAATAACAGCATGAGTCACTTGTAGAGTGGAATATTACAAATACTGTTCTGCAATGTTGTTATTTACTGATATGTTTTAATTCCCCAATTCTAGGGGGACGTGTGACCAGCTGCCAGCTTGTACCCCCAATGGTCCATCCAACCCAGGAGACAGCAACCCGTCCTCACCTGTCAAGACGCCATATCCCAGCCAAAACAACATCTCTCCCGTCAAACCTGGGCCCCTGCCAGCCAATCTCGATGACCTTAAAGTAGGTGCTGCGGATTATTACCAATGTGACCACCTGACGTTGTTTTTAGTGGACTAAGTAAGTGTGTTACTTTGCAAGGTATCTGAGCTAAGGCAGCATCTTCGTATCCGTGGCTTGCCAGTCTCTGGCACCAAGACGGCTCTCATCGAGCGACTCAGGCCCTTCAGGGATTCCAACACTGGATCCTCCCCTTCTGGGTCCTCCGATATCACCACAGTGACCTTCCCCGTCACTCCAATGGGGTCACTGTCCTCTTACCAGTCTCCATCCTCCTCCAGTACCCTGTCCCGGGGAGGCTATTACCCTTATCCCAGCAACTCCTCTACACCTCCAATCTCACCAGCATCCTCTGAGCTCTCTCTAAGCGGCTCACTCCCAGACAGCTTCAGCGATGTCCCCATGTCCTCTCCATCACAGTTCGCTCCAAGGCAGTCATCCCCTGGCCAACTCAGCATGGATGACGGGCTTGGCGGCTCGCGGTTAGGGGAGGGTGGAGGGATGGATGGCATGGAGGCAGCGAAAGACAAAATGCTGGTTGAAAAGCAGAAGGTGATTGAAGAGCTGACATGGAAGCTTCACCAGGAACAAAGACAGGTGAGTGGCATCAAGTCTAGAACACTATCCAATGCGAAGCCCGAGTTTTAAGTAACGATACGTGTCCATGTCTGCCCCTTGACAACACAAACTCTCGGCAGCATAGTCAGATGGGGTCGGTGGAGTTTTTTTCTGGAACATTTCATCTGAAAGAATTTCATTTCAGTTAAGTTCAGGTTCAGTTTATTTCGATCATGCATACAATAATAATATTTTCAGTTGTTTTTATTACAGGAAAAGGAGTAGGAAGAATCTGAGTTTATTCAATCCCACCCCTTTTCATACCATAGCAATTGTATCCCATTTCCTTGTTCTCTGTAACAGAACAGTGAATAAATAAAGAATAAATAAATAATATATCATAGTAAGTAAACACATATTAAATACATAAATAATCTTAAACTGAATCATATTGGTGCTTTGTTTGATTTTTTTTGGTTAATCCATTCCATAATTTAATTCCACACACTGATATGCTAAAGTGTTGTACGCGCATACAAATGTTTTAAATTGGAATTTCCTCCAAGATTATATTTCTCCTTTTTTGTTGAGGGGAATTGTTGTACATTCTTGGGTGGCAGGTTATAGTTTGCTTTGTGCATAATTTTAGCTGTTTGCAAATGCACCAAATTGTTGAATTTCAATATTTGTAATTCAATAAATAAAGGTTTTTAGTGTTCTCTATATTAGCCTTAGACTTAGACTTAGATTTCCTGTTTATTGTCATTCAAATTTGAACTTTACAGTACAAATAAGAACAACATTCCTAACAAAAAGCTATTTGTAGTGCAGGATAAAAAAAAAGCAATAAGGTGCAGATATACATAAATAGATTACTGTACAGATAAATACATTGCACTTTTTCACCTGCGTCCATGTTTATGGATGTATGTTATATTGTCTTTTTTATTCCAGCAAGTTAATCCATTTTGGGGGGAGTTGAGGGGATAATTTAATTATGATGAATTCAAGAGTCTAACGGCCTCAGGGAAGAAGCAGTTACAGAACCTGGAGGTTCTGCTACAGAGGCTGCAGAACTTCTTCCTAGAGTAATTGATCTTTTTTGTAACATCAATAGTGAATAAAGTTTACTTTTGTAGTCATTTCCCCATATTTCTACACAATAACTATATGGGAAGATATGGTAACACTAGCTTGAACTAAAAAATATGGAGTGATTGTTGGTCTACAACATATTTTGCTTTATTCATTATTGACGTGTTTCTTGCTACATTATGTTGTATATTTTTTACATGAGATTTCCAGTTAATTTTATCATCTATTATTACACTCAAAAATATGTTTTATTTTACTCTTTTCAGTGTCTACTCTGTATATTTGTAATTGTGTTTGACTTTCTGTTCTACTGCTACCAAATAGCATTATTTTAGTTTTTCTGAGAATTCAGCTCTGTATTTGTTTGGGATGGGCCTCGGTTATATTTTAACAAATCATTAAAACTAAAACTCCTGTTATTTGTTGGAAGCCGTTTTGGGCTGGTAGCGATCGTTCTGCCACACATTACCTAAATGCTAACAAGGGTAAATTAAACTTCAACAACTGTCGTTGCCATTGACAGTAGTATCGCTCTTTTGCAAACCCTACAGTTGTTTTTTTCTCACAAGACTATGGAATAATTATCTCCTGCCCAGGCACACCCTCCTGGTGTTGGAATATAAATATTTGGGGTTTTGGCACCACCCACTGAACTAGATCTGACCAATCAAAGTCTATGATTACATCTGACCAATCAAAGCCTATGAGCATGAACTGATGAAGCCTACTTGGATCAGTGGCCTAGTGGTCTTAGTGTCCGCCTTGAGATCGGTAGGTTGTGAGTTCAAACCCTGGCCGAGTCATACCAAAGACTAGAAAAAAATGGGACCAATTGCCTCCCTGCTTGGTACTCAGCATCAAGGGTTGGAATTGGGGGTTAAATCACCATAAATGATTCCTGGGCGCGGCACCGCTGCTGCCCACTGCTCTCCTCACTTCCCAGGGGGTGATCAAGAGGATGGGTCAAATGCAGAGGACAAATTTCACCACACTTAGTGTGTGTGTGACAATCATTGCTACTTTAACTTTAACTTTAAACGTCTTCTAAGACAAACCAAACAGTCCAGTTCCGATCGATTGAATGCCATGAGAAAACAATGACTGGATGAATGAAAACATATTAATAAATAAACGGATGATTACTAAAATGTACGTTTTGTGATCATGCTTGTTAGGTTGAAGAGTTGAAGATGCAGCTTCACAAGAGGAAGCGCTGTTATGGAGCCACTGCAGGCACCGTTACTACATCTCACAATCCCTCCATGCACCATCAGACCATGATGGGCCAGCATTCCTTTGAGGTGAACGTCAAACAAGAACCAATGTCACTCTCCTCGAGCTGCCCACTTTCCTCTCCCAAACATATCAAGAGCTCTTCGGGGAACTGCTTGGAGGACATGAGACACTGCAGCACCGTGCTCCACAATATGGGGGGGCATTGTGGACCCCAATGTATGGACTCGGACCCATCCTCAGGCAGCCCGTCCACCTTGACTGCTTTCCTTAGTCCACAGGGCTCGCCGCAAGACTCTTCTATCGGAAAAACAATCGGAAGCCCCCAGCCTTCGTCTCCGAACAACCCCTACATGCTGTCACCTCTTGTGGGGAGGGAAGGCTGCAATCAGCCCAACTCCCACTGCAGTGCCAGAGCATCCAGTTTGCAGGTATGACGCATTTATGATGAGAAGCATAATACTTACATTTCCCTTTGCAAACTGCAATAGTGGTTGACCTCTACTCTGTTTGGCTTGTAAAACATATGTTCCCATAAGAATAACTAAATGAGTAATGTGGTCATATTTTTAAATAACCCATTAGAATCCAGAGTCATTTAAAGTAAAATTAAGGAGGATATATCACAGAGGATGCTACGCATTTATAATGTATTTTCAAAAATACGACTATCGTATTTTTCAGACCATTGGGCGCACTGCCGATTCAAGTCTCTTTTCATACAAAAGGCACACTGAATCGTAAGGGACATTAAAGGGGTCTTATTATGATTTTTTTTATCATTTAAAACACTTCCTTGTGGTCTACATAACATGTAATGGTGGTTCTTTGGTCAAAATTTGCATAGATGATGTTTTACAGATCATCTTTAAGTCGTTTTCTGACAGTTTATTTACGTGGTTCACCTTCGACACCATCTTCTCCCTGTCATCTTTGTTGTAGCGGTGTAGCATGCAAGGACGGTAGTCAAAGAAGCATCAAAAGATGGAGCTAACTGTTTTATGACATTCAAGACTTTACTTAAATCAACAACGAAGCAGCATCTTCTCACCTGTGGCTAACTTGTGCAACAACAACGCCGGAAACATGTCCCGTGAAAGACCGTCCGACCGGAACTCTTAAATAACTAAAGTTCCGTGGGTGAATAATGTAAACAACCCAGGTAGTTTTTAGCGCTTCCATAGCGAGTCTACTGACGGATATAAGTTAGAACTTTATGCTACTTTACATTAGAAATGGTAACAGCGGAGGATGATTGCCCCATCACAAGATGATAGAGAAAAAAGAAGAAGCTTATCGATTACGGCATCGGCATGGACAACAATGTCGGGCGTGTGCACATTTTCAGGATTTATGCAGATCCCAAATACACATTAGCAGGAACCAATAGGTAAGAAAAGTTGATTTTGCATTAGAGGTCGAAACAAAACGCCAAATTATATTTCGGCTAATAAGTGCCATTTTAAAGTCCTTATACACACACCATAATAATACCCGTATGTTGAAGCATAGGACGTCTGACTGGGGTAGCTGTAATGCGGTGCGGCTTCGTATCTTTCCAAAGTCATACTAAAACATTTTGACAGATTTTTGAGTGCTGTGTGTAATGTTCTATATACTCAATGGAACATTTAAAGTTGTTTACTGCCGTCATTTTGGAGTCTACACGTACCTAATACAGCTTTCTACTGGCCACACTTATCATTACACCATGTACCAAATAAAATAGCTTCAAGGCCGGTAAGCACAACCCGAGTTACTCCGTACATTAGGCACACTGTAAATATGTCCACATGAAACTGCTCCATGGTGCAAAAAATGGTCAAATGGCCTCGGCAATCTCAATCCATTTCATACTTGAAGCAGTGCTGCATTTCTAATCCCTGCTAAATGTATCTTTCATTTCAGGTACCTCACAAGAGTGCTCAGCCCATCAACTGCTCTTATCCTTCTGAACAAAGAGGCCTCCAAGGACTTTATTACAACACAGCTGATTATGGGCTCAGTCAGAATGGCTTAGTTAAACCTGGCAACCCAACTATTCAACCAAAGGTAAACAATATTTTTGTACTTGTGACTCTTTAAGGCTGGGGTGTCAAACTCATTTTAGATGGGGGGCCACATGGAGAAAAATCTACTTCCAAGTGGGCGAGACTGGTAAAATCACGGCACGATAACTTAAAAATTAAGACAACTTCAGATTATTTTCTTTGTTTAAAAATAGAACGAGCGCATTCTGAAATTGTAAAAATCACAATGTCAACATGTTCTGGTTAATAGTATTCTATCTTTATTTGTCGTTATTTATATTTTCTGAAACAATTATATGATAATGTTCATCAATAACTCATTGGTGTTCATTTTCAATCTATCAAGATAACATTTTTTTTATCGAAATCAAATTACAGGATGTGATTTATGTACTTTGATCATTTTCCTCGACTGGTGCAATGACATCATGTGGTTAATTTTGTACATATGTATCATCATCTACAAAAGATACAAAAAATTGTTATTGCGACATCCAGTGGACACATTTAGAACAGCTGTTTCTTTCATTCAAAAATTTAAAGTTAATTTTTGTACTCAGCAAACTCATCCCGTGGGCCGGATCTAAGGGTTTGTTTAGTCACTTCTTGGCTTGTTGGTCAGAGGAGCATCAAAGTGGCCCCTGATTCCTTTTCATTTTTCTGTATGTGGCACTCTGTGTGAAAAGAGTGCTGTATCCTGACAGCAATGTTCACGGATGTAATATTGTTCCATGCAATGTGTGTTTGGTACAGCAGCTGACCAGAAGCCAGCAGATGGATGAACTTTTGGATGTTCTCATAGAAAGTGGAGGTAAACTGAAAAATAAATATTACTCAACCGTTGATGTAAATGACTCTTGTCAAATGAACAACTGACGGCCAATTGACCACGACACATTATGTCGGGGCCCATTTGCATCCCACAGCTCGAATTTTATTGGACGGCAGCATATTGTTGGGGAAAAAAATCAAAGAAAAGAACAAGTAAAAATGTAAAAAGACGTGATGTAATGAGAAATGGTAAACATTCGATGATATTCTATATAATATCTGTATTTAGCCTTTTTTTTTTTTTTACAAAATAAAATATCAAAATGGGCCCCGATCGTTTGCAAAACGTTTGAACACCCCTGTGACAAATGTTGTGTGAAGCTATTTGTGGTTCATTGCAAACATTTAAAAACCTCAAACAACATTTGAATTTTGAGTGCAACTGTAAATTGACTCCAAATAACTCAACAAAATACATGAAAGGGTACACCTGCACAACGAATATGCTTTTCAAAGACATTTCATTTAACGTGTTTGTTATGGTAGTTGTACTTTCATGTGCTATAAAATTGTATCAAACAAAGCAGTATGGCACAGGTGCCAAACTCAAGAACAAGAACTGGGAGCCAGATCTGCCCTGCCAAGTAACTTTATGTGATCTGCCACATTATTTTACATGGCCATCATTTGACAGCCCTAATATATATGTATGTGTATATATATATATATATATATATATATATATATATATATATATATATATATATATATATATATATATATATATATATATATATATATATATATATATATATGTGTATATGTCATGTCTGTTATCATGTTTTGTTTAAGTCATGTTCTGTTTGGTTTTTGGACACTCAGTTCCTGCTTTTTCACTGTCTTGTTTTGTCACCATAGCAACCATTAGTTTCACCTGTTTCATATTTTGAGTCACGCACCTGTTTTCACTAATCATGTCACTATTATTTAAACCGATAGTTGCCAGGAAGTCAGCCTGACGACATTACCTCTGCTCACTTCATGCCATGCTCCTTCTGATACTCATGCATGTTCATATTTGTGCTTCTTGCCATGCCACGTAAGTTTTGTTTTTCCATGTCCCAGTTAACAAGTTTTGTTTCATGTTCATAGTTTCTGCCTTTGTGCAAGTTTTTGTGTCATTGACCAAGTTTTTGTACTTCCGCCTTGTGCGCGCCTTTTGTTCCTTTTTTGTAGTAATAAATAAATATGTCCTTACCTTCACGCCTTGCCCGCTCCAACTTTCCTTTGCATTCCGGGAAAACAAACCCCAAAGTCCACGTATTGACAATATACCTATAAATATACCCCAAGTGCATCAGATTTCGGTAACAAAAAACGTCCACTTTTTGTAATCTTCCATCATTTCTTCTCTCTCTTCAAGAGATGACAACTAACGTAAGCAAAGAGAAGGACCAGTCCTCAGTAACCAAAGCCCTGCCTCACATTACTGTCTTCCCAGGGTACCCCAGCCTGCTCCTTCCGAGGTTCCACCGCCACTACGAGCACCAGGCACCCACACCGCTTCATTACGACCACCTGGAGACTTTGCTGGGTCCGATGAGCAGGGGCGGGGAAGGCGCCGCTCTTAAAACGGCCACAGACGGCGGGCAGCAAGAAGATGGCGGCAACAGAGACAGCCAAGATTACAGCGGCCCTCATGACTACCAATGTCACTCTCACCATCCCCAGCAGGACAAGGTTGGGACAAACAGAGATCCGGTGGACACACCTCTCTCGCCCCTCAGCAAGGTGTCTGCTCTCCCTGAGGTGCAGGGGATGGTCAGTATGGCATTCAGTGAGACGCCGTGGGAGACGATGGAGTGGCTGGACCTCACTCAGCCCACTTCAAACCCGGCCTTGAATGTTCCAACGCCAAGTATGCCCAGCATTTTCAACACAGAGTTCCTGGATGTCAGCGATATTAACTTGAACTCCGCTATGGACCTTCACCTGGAGCACTGGTGAATGCAGAAACAATGCAATGTTGTTAACTATCCAAAGCTTACACATCAGCTTTTTACCTTTTCAACCCCAAACACCCCTGCAACCAGGCCCTGGCTGTATTGCTGCAATATTAGTCAAAATAACAATAGTTAATAGAATATTTTAATCTCTTCTTATTACGGGATTTTTTCCCCCCTGAAACTACCCAGAAGGGGGAAGCACGGTGGCAGAGGGGTTGGTGCGTCTGCCTCACAATACGAAGATCCTGAGTAGTCCTGGGTTCAATCCCGGGCTCGGGATATTTCTGTGTGGAGTTTGCATGTTCTCCCCGTGACTGCGTAGGTTCCCTCCGAGTACTCCGGCTTCCTCCCACCTCCAAAGACATGCACCTGGGGATAGGTTGATTGGCACTACACTTTGGTCCCTAGTGTGTGAATGTGAGTGTGAATGTTGTCTGTCTATCTGTGTTGGCCCTGCGATGAGGTGGCGACTGGTCCAGGGTGTACCCCGCCTTCCGCCCGATTGTAGCTGAGATAGGCACCAGCTCCCCCCGCGACCCCAAAGGGAATAAGCAGTAGAAAATGGATGGATGGACTACCCAGAAGCAGACGTGTTTATCTAAGAACGTGTCTAAGTTCTACGTGTGAATGGACTGAAACAGGTGTCAATAATTTAGGACATAGTTTGAGTCCTAACAATTCAATTTTGAATTAAATATTTTGAGCAAGTTTTCCCAATGTTAAGATTTGCAATTTGAAAGATGTGCATGGAAACGTGCATACACAGGTTAATTTGCTTTTTGACACTATCGAGTCTTTAAAGACCGTTTTGTCGTTGTCACTTCCCGATTTATTCAACTGCCCAATTTGACTTTCTTTTTTTTAAACAACGGTTCACCAAAGTATCTACTGATAACCTAAAATAATCAAAAACCACACTTTAAAAATTTAAATTACTTTTATCCATCCACATCTCTAATTATAAAAATTTGAAGCTTCCCTTTTCTTCTTAGCTCTGAATCCGGGTGACATCATTGGTGGTTACTTGCCATAACTAAATAAGCTTGCTTTTCATGCTTACAATTGAAGTATTGTATTTTTCGGACCATAGGGCGCACCGGATTAGAAGACGCACTGCCGATAAGCGAGTCTATTCAGATGTATTTTCTTGTGGTCTACATAACATGTAATGGTAGTTCTTTGGTCAAAATGTTGCATAGATTATGTTTTACATAGCGGCTACTTTGTCGTTCCAAAAAGGGTTCGAAAAAATAAAAATAAAGATTGCAGAGTAGCCTTGAGGAGGAAGTTTATGACGCACTAAATTCCTAATAAGCACTCGCGGAGATACATCCAGATTCAAAATGTTGATCATTTATTTTCAAAAAACAAAAAATAATCACCGTGGTTGACTTTATATATAATACAAATAAACTTATTTAGTGGTAAACAAACAATATCACTCCTCACTCCTTCAATATGACAGACAGACAAAGGCAGCGCCCAGCTCTGCTGTCTTCCTAATTATAGGAGGAGGACGTTGCCCACCAGGAGGAGCGTGAGCAGCTGAAAACATTCAGTCAATATAATTTATCTGAAAAATCCAATAATCCATCAATATCATCATTGGCATGATTCGATTCCATTGTCAAAACAATTATTGAATAAATAATATAAATAGGCTCCAACAGACCATCTTCAAGTTGTCTTTCTGACCGTCGCTTCAGGATGCGCCGTTTTGCGGGCGGTCTTATTTACTTGGCTCCACTTCGACAGCGTCTTCTCCCCGTCATCTTTGTTGTAGCGGTAGTTTTTAGAGCTTTCATAGAGGGTCCACTGACAGATATGAGTTAGAACTGTATGGTACTTTATATTAAAAAATGGCAACATCAGAGTATTAATGCCCCACAAAAAGAAGATAGAGGACAAAGAAGGAGCTTGTTGACAATGGACTATAGTGACAGACGCACGCTATTTTTCAGGACTTATGCGGATCCCAAATACACATTAGCAGGAACCAATAAGTAAGAAAAGTTGGATATGCATACCATGCAAACCAAAACGCCAGATAGTATGTCTCCTAATAGGTCCAATTTTGCAGTCCCTATACACACACACCATAATACCCTTATGTTGAAGCAGAGTACGTCTGACTAGGGAAACCGTAATGCTCCGACAATCCATCAATGGTGCGGTTTCGTAGCTTACCAAAGTTGTACTACAACATTTTGACTGATTTTTGAGCGCTGTGTGTAACGTTCTATACAACATTAAAGTTTTGGTTTCTCTTACTTGCCTTTACTTGCTAGCGTCAACCCATGTATCTCTTATGTGTGACATCCACCTACTGGTCACACTTATCATTACACCATGTACCGAATAAAATTCGTTCAGGTCTTGTAAGCACAACCAGAATTAATACATAGGTCGTTTTTTGGGAAAATGAAAAGATTTCAAGTGCGCCTTATAATCCGAAAAATATGGTACTCTGTTTTGTTTTGTTTTGTTTTTTCATATAATTTCGCTTTCCAAACACTTTAAATACACATATGTTGGTATTTTTGTAATATTTTGTACACAAATACAGTCGTATTATTTTGGGGGCCACATTGCCATAAAGCTAGACCAGGCCAAATGATGAAAAAGACAGGACCTAAAATGGAAACTTGAGGAACACCACTAGTACAACTGAAGAAGTACAACAAATGACTACTAACTGCATCTGAAGTAAAACAAATCACAGCAACAATTTAATTGCCTGAATCACATGACAAAACTTACAAAAATTAACTGCCAAAAGAAGTGCCTCAGTCCTGTAAATCACAAGTTCGGACTGTAGTGTTCTGTGTGTGGTAGCAAGGTTAAAAGGTCAATGTAAGGAACTGCAAATGTCTTTACAGTGGTCCAAGTTCTCTCGTGTTTTTAGGAATTTGCTGCAAAAAAGGTTTGTTTCCAAGTTTTGAACGGAAAAGTCCCGCTTAGCAGCACAGCAGGAATTTGCAACACATGCACTGACAATTGGGCAGTTCTATAAATCGGTTAGTGAGAGTCAGAATGGTTCCTTGTTTCTTTAACAAAAGTCTACCAATCAACCAGCCGATTTAGTGTTGTCACACTTTAATTGGCTGTTCAATCCGTCAATCATCCACAGGATTAGATGTAATCGGCCCAATATACGTACGTTAATATAGCCAGAGCCTGGTTAGTGGGATACTTAGGGGCTAAAAGGTCAATTTACAAAACAAACCACATGAATTCACTGAAGCTTTACCAAAAAACAGACAGAAAGGTACTCAATGGAACACAGACTGACGCCAACACTACAACAATCCTGATTTGAATCGCCACAACTTTATCGTTAGCCAGCTTCTGTTTATTTTCTGGTATTTATGAAAAATGCTTCCTGCATTCAAAACTACTTTTTTTGCTCGACAATAATCATCATCTTTTTACTTTAACGGAGAACTATAATTTTTGGGGAAGTTCACAATCATTATGAAAGACATAACGACGGATGTATTTTTTTTTAATGTATTCTAAATATTAAATAAACATACAAACCCTGTTTCCATATGAGTTGGGAAATTGTGTTCGATGTAAATATAAAAGGAATACAATGAGTTACAAATCATTTTCAACCCATATTCAGTTGAATATGCTACAAAGACAACATATTTGATGTTCAAACTGATAAACTTTATTTTTTTTTTTTTTTGCAAATAATCATTAACTTTAGAATTTGATTCCAGTAACACATGACAAAGAAGTTGGGAAAGGTGGCAATAAATTCTGATAAAGTTGAAAAATGCTCATCAAAAACTTATTTGGAACATCCTACAGGTGTGCAGGCTAATTGGGAACAGGTGGATGCTATGATTGGGTATAAAAGCAGCTTCCATGAAATGCTAAGTAATTCACAAACAAGGATGGGGCGAGGGTCACCACTTTGTAAGCAAATTGTCGAACAGCTATTGCAAGGAATTTAGGGATTTTACCATCCACGGTCCGTAAAATCATCAAAAGGTTCAGAGAATCTGGACAAATCACTGCACGTAAACGATGATATTACAGACCTTTGATCCCTCAAGCGGTACTGCATCAAAAACCAACATGAGTGTGTAAAGGATATCACCACATGGGCTCAGGAGCACTTCATAAAACCACTGACAGTAACTACAGTTGGTCGCTACATCTGTAAGTGCAAGTTAAAACTCTACTATGCAAAGCCAAACCCATTCATCAGCAGCACCCAGAAACGCCGCCCGCTTCGCTGGGCCTGAGCTCATCTAAGATGGACTGATGCAAAGTGAAAAAGTGTCCTGTGGTCTGACGAGTCCACATTTCCAATTATATTTGGAAACTGTGGACGTGGAGTCCTCCGGAACAAAGAGGAAAATAACCATCCAGATTGTTATAGACGCAAAGTTCAAGAGCCAGCATCTGTGATGGTATGGGGGTGTGTTAGTTATTTAAAAAAAAGAGTGCGGGTACTTTCCTGGCCCGCCTGCAGTCCAGAACTGTCTCCCATCGAAAACGTGTGGCGCATTATGAAGCGTAAAAATACGACAGCGGAGACCCCAGACTGTTGAACGACTGAAGCTCGACATAAAACAAGAATGGGAAAGAATTCCACTTTCAAAGCTTCAACAATTAGTTTCCTCAGTTCCCAGTTTATTGAGTGTTGTTAAAAAAAAAGGTGATGTAACACAGTGATGAACTCGCCCTTTCCCAACTACTTTGCAGCCATGAAATTCAAAGTTAACTATTATTTGCAAAAATCAAATATCTTGTCTTTGTAGTGCATTCAACTGAATATGGGTTGAAAATGATTTGCAAATCATTGTATTCCGTTTACATTTACATCTAACACAATTTCCCAACTCATAAGGAAACAGGATTTGTAAATGAAAGCCAATGGGAGCTCCATTATTTCGTCCATAAAATCCAATAAATAACCATTCAAAAAGTGCCAACAATACTCCATTTACATGTGTGACTTGAACATTAACCAGGTTTTAGTGATATTGTTATTATAAGAGCTAACGCAGATGAACTATATATAGCAGCAACGTGATCACTTCTGTGTGTCCCTATGTTTACATCATACAGTGGTCTGCTGTTTCCTCGCTTCCCTACTTCCTGTAAGTTTATTCTAGATCATAAAGCGTGCCTTTCACTTGAAAAGTAGATGGCTGAGGATATAATCTGACAAATTGGGGCACTTTGACAGCCATATAAGACCTGGAACTGGGAAGAACCACACAAAGGGCGCTTGGTCCCTTTCCCATTTCTTTGTGAGGATTCTTCGTCATTTTTCATCTAAATTGGAATATAGGAGCATCTTAGCATCCGGCATTCTAATGACAGAAGATACTGTACAGTAAGTGATGTTGTGTTATGTTTGTTGGCTCTCATAAAGTCTGCAGTGAGTCAGTCACAAAGAAAAAAAAAGCAAACATGGTGCGTTTTTAAAATGAAGTGTGCTTAAAATGATCACAATAGGTAAATATTAAATCTTATTATAAATGTGCCTTTTACTACATTACATATATACTTACATCCTGTATATTTAAACCCTAATGGAGGTGTTTAGGTGTTTTTAGGGTCTCTATAGGCAAAATTTAACAGCTTTTGTTTGCCTTTATTTAATATTTAGAATGCATTAAAAGAAAATCTATCCGTCGTCATGTCTTTCATAAAGATTGTGAACAATAAGCAAAATTCCCCCAAAAAGTGTAGTTCCCCTTGAAGTGCAATCTCTGAACTGTTATTGGACAAAACACTCTTGGGCAATACAGTACACACTTCCACCTGAATAAAATACACTGAATATTCTTCAGACAATAAAACATGTACAGTCGTACCTCAATTTATGAGCTCAATATGTTCTATGACCAAGCTCGCATCTCAAATCAACAGAACTCATTGAAATGAATTAAAAATAAATTTGCCTGGTGTTCTCTCCCCCCAAAACAGCACACTTTAACATGAAAAACACACTTTTAAAAAATGAAATACTGTATATAAAAACAATACAATACAATGTACTACAAACAACTAGTTTTATGAGAGTTTGGTACGCCAAAGCTCTTCACTTTTGCCCGTAACATAACAATCAGCTGGTAATTATCTTAAGTGGAGGTACCGTTGTATGCTTTGCAATACCATTTTTATAAAATGGTGACAATCATTTAAAAGTGTTGGAGTTGGTTTGCGTTGCTGGAAAAAACAATTACAAAATACATTTGACTGCTTAATGCTGTACATAAGTCCATTTTGGTTTGTTTCCTGACTATATATATCTGCACTGGGATCAAACAAAAAGTTCAAGTTGTCAGTATTGTGTGAAAACAGAAATGGTGTAGAAGATGACTTCATCTTTGAATGTCAGTACAAAACTCACCGTGCACCTCTTGCCTAACCGATGCAGTATTTGTCACATGATGCTTTTGGGTTGTAGAATATGTGCGTGAAAATGGCTGGCATTCTTTGGAGGGACCTTTTTTAGTGACTCTCTCTGATATTTTGGACATTTAACCATGGAGTGGCATTATTTAAAATGTATGAAAGAGTGGCCATCTTTCAATTGGCAGAAATTGTAAACAACCTACTTTTTTTTCTTCTTTTTTTGTTAATGCATGTACCCCGCGACTCCAAGAGGGACAAGCGGTAGAAAAAATGGATGGATGAAATATATGCACGTACAAGATTCTCCTTTCAACGTGCCTGTATGTAGCTATTTACACGCATAAATCATACAAGCATGGATCAAATCATTATTTCCCCCACGGTAATGTCATCTCTATTTTTCTAACAAATACTTTTTTTCCTAAAAAAAATTGTCACCTTTTATATCTCCTAGCCAACTTCAATTATTTATTTGGTGTAATACTCTTTGTACTGTTTCATGTATTTTTACGACATTCCTTTCTAGACTTGGAGATTGGGGCTTCTTATGGACCGAAAAGGAAACTCCAGTTCTACAAATTGACCACAGACATTTTTTGTCAGACATTTGAAAATATCCTGCAAACTGAAATACTGTAACCACTTTTGAAATGAAACCTTAAACCCTTCTCCTTCCTGAAATGTCCAGTACCAGCACTTGTGAATAATAAATGTAATATATGAATATATTCAGATTATGACTGTCAATACTGATTAGCAGTTCATATCTGTTAGATGCAAGCCTACATTCATTAGCTCGTGATGATTTTTTTGCTGAACCATTTTCCAGAGTTCTGCCTTCTCCTAATATTCAAAGGATGGAGGTTCACATGTCTCTGACGGGCACATCAATCACCCCGCGGAGTAAAAGTTGGCATATCTTCTAATGTGACCTGTTTCTGTGTGTAGCTAAAGTGTCCACAGCCTGTAGAAATGTGCGCACGGCAGCTATGGAGTTGTCGTGAGGCAACACACATTTCCACGTCAACGTCAGTTTTGATACATCTCGACTTTGCTCTGAAAACGTGCGTACGTCAGGTTTTTGTACATACATGAGGGCCTTTGTTTTGGCTTGTCATGACTGTCTTGAGTTTCCAATAATTTCTACAATTCTTTTTTTGGTGTGATAGAGTGATTGGAGCACATACTTGTTGGTCGCAAAAAAGATTCATGAAGTTTGGTTCTTTTATGGATTTATTATGGGTCTACTGAAAATGTGACCAAATCTGCTGGGTCAAAAGTATTCATACAGCAATGTTAATATTTGGTTAAATGTCCCTTGGCAAGTTTCACTGCAATAAGGTGCTTTTGGTAGCCATTTACAAGCTTCTGGTTGAATTTTTGACCACTCCTTTTGACAAAATTGGTGCAGTTCAGCTAAATTTGTTGGTTTTCTGATATGGACTTGTTTCTTCAGCATTATCCACACGTTTAAGTCAGGACTTTGGGAAGGCCATTCTAAAACCTTAATTCTCGTCTGATTTAGCCATTCCTTTACCACTTTTGGCGTGTGTTTGAGGTCATTGTCCTGTTGGAACACCCAACTGCGCCCAAGACCCAACATCTTCTCCCCGACATCTTTGTTGTAGCGGTGTAGCGTGCAAGGACGGTAGTCAAAGAAGCGTCAAAAGATGGAGCTAACTGTTTTATGACATTCAAGACTTTACCTAAATCAACAACGAAGCAGCATCTTCTCACCTGTGGCTAACTTGTGCAACAACAACGCCGGAAACATGTACCGTGAAAGACCGTCCGACAGGAACTCTTAAATAACTAAAGTTCCGTGGGTGAATAATGTAAACAACCTAGGTAGTTTTTAGCGCTTCCATAGCGAGTCTACTGACGGATATAAGTTAGAACTGTATGCTACTTTACATTAGAAATGGTAACCGCGGAGGATGATTGCCCCATGACAAGATGATAGAGAAAAAGAAGAAGCTTATCGATTACGGCATCGGCATGGACAACAATGGGTGTGTGCATATTTTCAGGATTTATGCAGATCCCAAATACACATTAGCAGGAACCAATAGGTAAGAAAAGTTGATTTTGCATAAGAGGTCGAAACAAAATGCCAGATTATATTTCTGCTAATAAGTGCCATTTTAAAGTCCTTATACACACACCATAATAATACCCGTATGTTGAAGCATAGGACGTCTGACTGGAGTAGCCGTAATGCGGTGCGGCTTCGAATCTTACCAAAGTCATACTAAAAAATGTTGACAGATTTTTGAGTGCCGTGTGTAATGTTCTGTATACTCAATGGAACATTTAAAGTTGTTTACTGCCGTCATTTTGGAGTCTATGCGTACCTAATACAGCCATCTACTAGTCACACTTACCATATCAAGGTCGGTAAGCACAACCCGAGTTATTCCGTACATTAGGCACACCGTAAATATGTCCACATGAAACTGCTCTTTTGGCATGTGTTTGAGGTCATTGTCCTGTTGGAACACCCAACTGCGCCCAAAACCCAACCTCCGGGCTGACGATTTTAGTTTCTCCTGAAAAATTTAGAGGTAATCCTTCTTTTTCATAGTCCCGTTTACTCTCTATAAAGCACCAGTTCCATTGGCAGCAAAACAGGCCTAGAGCATTATATGACCACCACCATGCTTGACGGTAGGCCTGATGTTCCTGGGATTAAAGGCCTCACATTTTCTCCTTCAAACATATTGCTGAACATATTGATTGAAAATAAAAATACAGGCATCTAAATTCAAAAAAAGAAAAACAAGTGGAATAGTTACGTTTTGCTTACAGATAAATAAATAATAACTATAGTTAATATGCGTGTGATGTGAATTTAATGAGTCACATTGTCTGCAACATGGCTGATATGATAATAATATTTTACTTGAATCTTATGTGTCATAAAAAAAAAACACCAAATGTTTTCAATTAAAAAAAACCTCCATTATTCATAACATCCCTCAGACTTAATATCCACTTCTAGTTCATCTTCAAATTTTAACTTTAAATACAATGTACACTTACAGTTTGGTTTGTATGCACTCGACATCACATCAATGACTAAATGTATTGTTTTGTGTATTTTGCATCTCTTCTATAACTTCTATTTCAAGTTAACCAACATGTACTCGTTCTTTTTGGCAGCATTGCACAAGCCCAAAGAGATCATGACTAATTTAACAAGCCTTTGAACCCATCATTGTGACAGATTTAGAGCAGCACTTTTAAAAGGACCGTACCAATTAAGTTTTTATTGTAGCCAAATATTTTCACTATAGATATAATATCTAAATAACATTTAATTTTTTTAAGTTTTTTTTTTTTTCAATTACTGACGAAAGCGATGTAGCAGTTTTGAATTGGCATCATTGAGCTATTGAACACTTTTCTTTCCCCCTCTGACATATATAATTTATTTTGTACATTTTCATATCAACTTTGGACTGATTGATTGATTGATTGATTGATACTTTTATTAGTAGATTGCACAGTACAGTACATATTCCGTACAATTGACCACTAAATGGTAACACCCGAAAAAGTTTTTCAACTTGTTTAAGTCGGGGTCCACGTTAATCAATTCATGGACATTACCTGACATATAAACACATGGCCACTGAATATATTGGTAGTGATGTGCGGATAGATACAAAATGAGGCTGCTAGACTTTTGACAAGAACAAGAAAGTTTGATCATATTACGCCTGTACTGGCTCACCTGCACTGGCTTCCTGTGCACTTAAGATTTGACTTTAAGGTTTTACTACTTACGTATAAAATACTACACGGTCTAGCTCCATCCTATCTTGCCGATTGTATTGTACCATATGTCACGGCAAGAAATCTGCGTTCAAAAGACTCCGGCTTATTAGTGATTCCTAGAGCCCCAAAAAAGTCTGCGGGCTATAGAGCGTTTTCCGTTCGGGCTCCAGTACTCTGGAATGCCCTCCCGGTAACAGTTCGAGATGCTACCTCAGTAGAAGCATTTAAGTCTCACCTTAAAACTCATCTGTATACTCTAGCCTTTAAATAGACCTCCTTTTTAGACCAGTTGATCTGCCGCTTCTTTTCTTTTTTCTCCTATGTCCCCCCCTCCCTTGTGGAGGGGGTCCGGTCCGATGACCATGGATGAAGTACTGGCTGTCCAGAGTCGAGACCCAGGATGGACCGCTCGTCGGGACCCAGGATGGACCGCTCGCCTGTGTATCGGTTGGGGACATCTCTACGCTGCTGATCCGCCTCCGCTTGGGATGGTTTCCTGTGGACGGGACTCTCGCTGCTGTCTTGGATCCGCCTTGAACTGAACTCCCGCGGCTGCGTTGCAGCCACTATGGATTGAACTTTCACAGTATCATGTTAGACCCGCTCGACATCCATTGCTTTCGGTCCCCTAGAAGGGGGGGGGGGGTTGCCCACATCTGAGGTCCTCTCCAAGGTTTCTCATAGTCAGCATTGTCACTGGCGTCCCACTGGATGTGAATTCTCCCTGCCCACTGGGTGTGAGTTTTCCTTGCCCCTTTGTGGGTTCTTCCGAGGATGTCGTAGTCGTAATGATTTGTGCAGTCCTTTGAGACATTAAACATTGATTGATTGATTGAAATATTGATACCGCCGATACCAAATCTGTCCTCTCTAATATCAACACTTTTGATACTTTAATTACTATTAGAGATAATGTATATCATTAAGACAGTGTTAAGTAACTAAACTATTGAGAACTTGTCCAAATGAAAAGTGATTGGTGGGAAAACAATTACTATTTAATGTATACAGTATATGACACCACATTAATCTCACACAAGCAAAAAAAAAAAAAGCATAGATTTATTCAGGTAAAAGTTCCTGAATAATTCATAATCCAGGTGTCATTGAACTACGGTAGACATAGCAATTACAATAAAACAGCCATTGCAAAGGGTATTTGTTTATTTAAGAAAACGAGTCATTCAATATTATAAAGCAGCACTATATCCTAGGAGGGCTTCACGGTGGCAGAAGGGGTTAGTGCGTCTGCCTCACAATACGAAGGTCCTGCAGTCCTGGGTTCAAATCCAGGCTAAGGATCTTTCTGTGTGGAGTTTGCATGTTCTCCCCGTGAATGCGTGGGTTCCCGCCGGGTACTCCGGCTTCCTCCCACTTCCAAAGACATGCACCTGGGGATAGGTTGATTGGCAACACTAAATTGGCCCTAGTGTGTGAATGTGAATGTGAATGTTGTCTGTCTATCTGTGT
Organism: Nerophis ophidion; assembly: GCF_033978795.1. NCBI lineage: Eukaryota > Metazoa > Chordata > Actinopteri > Syngnathiformes > Syngnathidae > Nerophis > Nerophis ophidion. The sequence goes on from NC_084618.1 coordinate 44,524,630, forward strand.
TGGCCCTGCGATGAGGTGGCGACTTGTCCAGGGTGTACCCTGCCTTCCGCCCGATTGTAGATGAGATAGGCGCCAGCGACCCCAAAAAGGGAATAAGCGGTAGAAAATGGATGGATGGATATATCCTAGGATTTTTTGGAGACACTATATACACAGTTTAATATAAATAAGTATGTATCCTTTTATTGTAGGCTAATTTTAACACTACATACAGAGTTGAATACTAATAGGATAACACACTCAGTATGGAATAACGCCATCGTTTGTTTTGCCCTGTGATTATATATCGTTTAAAAATGATTCCACGAGAGCAGCAATATTTAAAATACAAATTTTTATTTTACCAAACATATTAGTTTTATTTGCACAAGTTATCGATATTGGATCGGTAATACTGATACCAGCATGAATTTTACTCAGATCAGAAAGAAAATCAGTGGTATCGCACATCACTACATATTGGATTGGTCTGAATTATAGTATTTAATCCAACTTTTTTTATTGACTTTTTCACATATACAGAAAAAAGGTGCAAGTCGAAACAGTACAATTTTAGAGTCAGTGAATTCTCTGAATTATAGTATTTAGTCAAATGGTTTATTAGTCATACGCGATTATTTATAAAAAAAAATATAACACAACTAAAATATTTCATTATTTCTTAACATATAATGAAAAACATACTTTAATTGCATTTAGTTTGGTTGTGTATTTTTTATCGCTTTTTGTTTATCGCTGGTATTGGTCCCAGACCTGGCCATGTAAATGAATTTCGTCAAAATAGGACTTATTCATTATAAATTTATTATTTTCATTGCTATAGCATAAAAACACTTTTTATGACTTTCTAAAAACATTTTTAACATTAAGAAAGCCTTGGAGACATGAAATAACACATATGACCAGTTTGGTTTCATGTCACCTTTACAAGCCGCACACTTGGAAGCACGATGTGGCGAGGGAAGACTATTAAAATATAGCCTCTTGCTTGTTCCACAAGTTATATTGAAGACTGAAATGGGGCCACAAACAAAATCTTGTTTCGGGCCACAAAAGCTAAGCGCTATGGGTGAGTTGCAGTCAAAATAAAAAACAAATAAAATGTCATGCTCCCGCTGGGCCACTTGGTTGGAGCTCACCTGGCATGTGCATTTTTTGAGGGACAAGGACTTCACTTATTATTGTTGTGGTAGTGTTTATATGCGTGAAAGCAGACTCCAGAGACTTCATGTAGACTTCACACAGCTTCCTTTACTTGTTCTTCTTCATCCCCTTAATCCCCACAATACACTCAACGGCGCCCCCTCTGGACGCTATGTGAGATTGTACTGAACATCTGTACATCCCCCCCTTTTAGCTTGTAAACCTCTTTTCTTTATTTTAAACATAGAACTGTTTCAAAATGAAATAATTCCAAAATGATAGTTACTTCTATCGTATTCACCAGGTCTTAATAACTGAGCATATTCAAGTCCCATTCAATAGCATTAATGCCCAACATATCACACATGTTTTTAGGAACAACAAACAAGACCAGGGAAAACTCTCTGGTCAATTAGCATGTTCATAAATCCAGTCTATCTGGAGGACGGGAAACTCTTCCTGACCTGGTCACTGTTTCACTTGAATCTGTCTGCCTTTGGACAGTCTCTGACTCATCTGGGCAGGATAGACCTCTTTCTGGGAGCACTGTCAGGTGAGCCCTGTTTCATCTTAAGCTCCCTTGGTATGTTTCCACATTATACGACCTTGGTGTTGAAGCCGGTCCTTGGACAGTAGCTGTTGTCTGCGCTGTTTTAATCCACACTCTCTGTCCTGGAACCAGAACTGGTAAGTCCTTAGTCCTGTGTCTCAAGTTGAATGACTCTCTCTGCTTCTCTTTTAGTTCTTTGTCTTTTTTTCCTGAAAGCTCTGAGGTTTGGCCAGGCTGGTTTCAATGCTTGAGGAGCGGTAGGAACTGTTGATCTTATCCTCCTCCCCATCAACAGCTGCGCTGGGCTCAGCCCGTGAGCCAGTGGTGTAGCTCTGTAAGCCAAAAGAGCTTTCTGAGGGTCTGGACTTTTGTTGAGCAGCTGTTTGACCGTATGGACAGCTCTCTCTGCTTCTCCGTTGCTCTGAGGATAGCGAGGGCTGCTGGTCGTGTGGTTGAAACCATAGTCCTGGGCAAAAGTGGCAAAGTCTGTGGAAGAAAACTGTGGCCCGTTGTCAGTCACCAAGATTTCAGGCACTCCAAATCTTGCAAAGATTACCTTGAGTCGCTCCACAGTTGTAGATTTTGTCAGGGTCAGGAGGTTTGCTACTTCAATGTATCGGGAGTAGTAGTCCACCACCACGATATAATGTCCATTCTTCCACTGAAAGATATCAGCCGCCACTTTTTCCCATGGTCGTGCTGGTAGGAGCGTGGTCATTAACGGTTCTGTCTTTGTCTGTGAATATTGGCAACAGATTTCACACCTTTCCACCATCTCTTTAATCTGTCTTGTTATCCCTGGCCACCATAGGGATCCTTGTGCCCTTGCCACACACTTAGTCAAGCCCTGATGGCCTTCATGCAACCTTTCCATAATTTCCTGTTGCATGCATGCAGGGATGAGAATCCTCGTTCCCTTAAGAAGCAAGCCCTCTGCCATGTTGATATCGTTCCTCTCCGACCAGAATGGCAGAAGATGCTCAGGAACGCTTCTCCTGTGAGAGGGCCAGCCTTTTTGCGTCAATGTTTTCAGCTGCCTGCAAACACTGTCTGTGCTCTGAGCTTCTTTGATGCACGCTAGTTTACTGTCAGTGGCAGGGAGATAGTGTAAAATGTGATCAATGTATGCACAGCATTCTTTCTGCAAGCTACTATTGGCCTCTCTGGCCTCCATTCCCAGGGGAGCTCTTGAGAGAGTGTCAGCAGTGACGAGTTGTTTTCCTGGGACATGTATGATTTTGTAGTTGAACCTCAACAGTCTTAGCCTAAATCTAAGAATTCTTGGAGGAAGATCATCCAAAGACCGAGAGCCAAGCAGCGAGATTAAAGGTTTGTGATCGGTTCTCACTGTGAATTCCAAGCCTAGCAGATATGAGCTGAGTCGCTCACAGGCCCATGTTGCCGCTAGTGCTTCTTTTTCTATTTGCGCGTACTGGATCTCTGTGGGCGTCAGGCTCCGTGATATGTACACAACAGGTCTCCACCTACCATCTGTCTGCTGCTGCAGGAGGACCGCCCCAAGTCCATATGACGACGCATCTGCCGATACTAATGTTTCTTTCTTAGGACTGTATTGTGCCAGGACTGGAGGAGAACTCAGCTCTTTATTAATTTTTTCAAAGGCTGTTTTCTGTTGTGCGTCCCAGGTCCATGTGCTGTCACTTTTTAACAGGTCACGCAGGGGTTTTGTGAGAGCTGGTAGACTAGGTGAGAACTTGCCAACATAATTCACCATTCCCATGAACCGGCGGGCTTCCTCCACATTGCGAGGTTCTGGCATGTTTTTAATGGCGCTGATTTTGTCTGGATCAGCCTCGATTCCTGATGCGCTTATGTTGTGTCCAAGGAATTTCACTTTTACCACTGAAAATTCACATTTTTCATTGAGGGTGAAGCCCGCTTTTTCACACCTTTTCAGTACTTCCTGCAGCCTTTCATTGTACTCTTTTTTGTCTTTTCCATAGACTAAGATGTCATCTGCATGGCACAGAGCGCCCTTTGCTCCTGCGATTATTTGTGAGATTCTCAGCTGAAAATGCTCAGGCGCGGAAGAGATGCCGAAGGGGAGCCTCTGAAAGCAATATCTTCCGAAGGGGGTAATAAAAGTTGTTAAAGGCTGTGATTCTTCATGTAGAGGAACTTGCCAGAAACCAGATGTTGCATCTAATTTCGAAAATACTCTTGCCCCCTCAAGCTGTGCCAGTGTCTCAGCAACTGCAGGCAGTATGTGTCTCTCTCTGCACACGCTGTCGTTAAGTCGGGTGAGGTCCACACAAATACGAGGTTTCTTATTTGGCTTGGGGACCACTACCATCCCCGCACACCATTCAGTTGGCTCCTCAATTTTCTTATGACCCCCATTGCTTCCATCCTGTGTAACTCTTCTTTAACTTGTTCTTTCATAGGTAATGGAACTTTGCGTGGGGCCGAGAGAGCATAAGGAACTGTTTCATTCTTCAGTTTTATCTGGTAACTTCCTTGTAGCTTTCCAAGCCCTAAAAAAACTTTTGGGAACATAGCTCTGTATTTATGGCTCGCTTCTTGTTTCTCTTCCTGTACTGAAGCTACCTGTTGAACCAGGTTCAGCTTTATTAAAACAGGAAGTCCCATTAGTGGCAGCACCAAGTTTGTCACCACATATACATCCTGCCTTATTTCTCTTTTTTCTGTTTTAATGTGTGATTTCATGATGCCCAAAACCTTCAATGGACAGTTATCTGGACCTTTAATCTTCTTAGGTGGTGTCTTCAGCCTGCCATCACGTGCTCTCAAGTACATAGCAGATGGAATAGCTGTAACTGAGGCTCCTGAGTCCAGTTTAAATGTTACCTTATTTCCATTGAGGCTGATTTCTTTTAACCATTGCTCTTCAATTCCTTCTGTGTTAACTGTCCCCATGAAAGCTATGTCTTCTTCTGTGTTACTGTCCACTATAGCTTCCACTCTCTGAGATGATCTGCAGACCGCAGCGAAATGTCCCTTTTTTTTGCATTTTCGACACTCGGCCTCTTTGGCTGGGCACAGTTTCCAGGGGTGTTGTGGCGCTTTGCCGCACCTTGTACATTTCTCATTATAGTATGTCTTGTTTACAGTGCTTGGCTTGAACGTAGACTGCTCTGGTCTGCGTGGGGGAGCTTGTCTATATTGTGCTTTTCCTCTGTTTGTGTTTATGGCATCCACATTAGCACCTTTAATTTCTGTGTGTCCCCCTTGTAGCAGTTGCTGTTGTTTCTTTATTTCTTCCTGCTGTCTGACCTGGGTTATTGTTTTTGCAAGCGTCAGGTCTGGGTCTAACTGAAGTCTCTCTGACAGCCTGGAGTCTCTTATCCTGACCACTATGCGGTCTCTTATCATTTCCTCCTTTAAAGCACCAAATTTGCAGTGTTCTGCCAGCTTATGCACATCTGTGATAAAGTTCTCTGCAGACTCACCTTGTTGTTGCTGTCTGCTATTAAACTTTGCACGCTCATAAATGACATTGTGCTTACCCACAAAATGTTCATCAAATGCTTTTGTCACCTCGGCATAGACTGTCTTCTGTTGGTCGCTTAGTGGTAACGTACCCACAAAATGTTCATCAAATGCTTTTGTCACCTCGGCATAGACTGTCTTCTGTTGGTCGCTTAGTGGTAACGTAGTGAGAATGTCGTCACTCTTTTTACCCATCACATACAGTAGAGAGTTGACCTGATAGCCGTTGTCTTTTCCGCTCAATCCTGAAGCCATCCTGAACATCTCAAACCGTCTCAACCATTGCGGCCACGAGCTGGGCTCCTCGAAGTTGAAGCTGCCAGGAGGCGCGATGGAGAATATTTGATCTGTCATCTCCCGTCCTTATCCGGGCTCCGATGCGGATCCACTGCTCTTCGTAGCCTAGCGTAGCTTAGCCTGCCGCCGGCTAGGTAAACAATGACGACCTCAGCTGGACTATTTCAGCCACACTTCTCCCAACTACACCTACTTTTTACCCACAGTAGGTTCGCCTACTTCTGACAACATGTTGTGGTAGTGTTTATATGCGTGAAAGCAGACTCCAGAGACTTCATGTAAACTTCACACAGCTTCCTTTACTCGTTCTTTTTCATCCCCTTAATCCCCTGAATAAACTCAACGGTGCCCCCTCTGGACGCTATGTGATATTGTACTGAACATCTGTACAATTATGTTGCTCTTTTTCAAGCAAAGTTAAGATGTATCAAGAGTGAACTTGACCTGGAATTGAGCGCTGCCTCACACCAACTTTATTCTTCTTGTCTGCACATTTCTACACGCTGTGGATAATTTTGCGACACACAGATGTGCTCGTTTGGGTTTTGCCAACATTTGAGTTCAACAAATCCTTTTTTTCACCACCACCACTTTGAACACTTTATAATCATATTTATATTTGTGACGACGTCTATCAATTCATATCGGCGACCATTTTGCCACCTATTGCTGTCACCATGTGTTCCCAAGACTCCAGCACAGCTTAACCAGTCGGGCGGACAGTTGCAGCAGAAGGTGGCAAGAAGCTCTCCTGGGTTGTAATAATAAATTGAGTAATTACACAAGTCTTTCGTATGTATTTAAAAGATTCCAAAGCAAACATTACATAATTTTCACATGAAACGTTAATCTGGCTGTGAGCAGGCTACTGTATGAACACATTTTGTTGTAAATTACACAAATTATATTTGTATTAGAAATCACCACTTCTTGTGAAGGTTTACGTAACATTGCAGTGACTATCCTTTTAAAGGAGGTGGGCACAACTTTATCTTCCAGCCTGCACATCTGTTTTGTCCGTGCACATGATCATTATCGTCTTCACCTTCTTCCTCTGTTCATTTCTCGGAGCAATGACAGTCAGGCCCACGATCTCTCTGTCGTTCCCTGGAAACACGAGAAAGAAACATCTCCTACTGAATTGTGATGGGGCAGAGCGTGCAGCTCTCACATGACACATGACTACTTTATTTATAAGGAGGCGTGGCCTGGGCGGGGTCTGGGCGTGCCAAGTCAATCACACTACAGCGGACAGTTTCAAGTTGATCCTGATGTTAAAAAGATATGTGCTTTGACTTATGCGTTCACACGCTTTAATACGTCTGAATTTTCTCAATTTGAATGTACGTTCATTTTACGTTTGTCATGTACAAAGAGTTGCGTGGCTTACCAAAAGATGGCGTACGGCAGTAAAAATTCAGATGTATGAAAGTGTTCGCACACACAAATCCAATCCCAATCCTTTGTTACATCTCAGTGGCTTGGCCCGTCCATTGATTGATTGATTGAAACTTTTTATTAGTAGATTGCACAGTACAGTACATATTCCGTACAATTGACCACTAAATGGTAACACCCGAATAAGTTTTACAACTTGTTTAAGTCGGGGTCCATGTAAGTCAATTCATGACCACACCCCTTTATAAATAGGCAAATTGTATTTAAATGAGCCATGCGGAATTCAAATCAAATATGGCCAAAGCGGTGAAGTTGGAGGTAAAGCCCATTAAACGATTTTGTTTGGCACGCTGTCTTCTGCGATCACAATCAAACGAAGTGCATGGAAGAGACTCTGCGAGGTGGTCAATGCTGTTGGCTCAGAGAACCGCACGCTGGTCAATTAAAAAAAAAAAAGGTCCGACATCAAGGTGGGCTGGAGGGCTGGCCAACATATGTGCCAGAGGATCTAGTACTTTTCCATTGCATAAAGGGTGACCTCTCTTGTTGGAATGACGTCTTTTTGTGGCGTGGGGGTTGTCGTCTTGAGGGCACGGGTCCTGGCCATGTTGCACGAGGGCCAACTGGGCATCGTCAGGGGGAAGCAACGCTGTAGGAGTATGGTCTAGTGGCCAGGCATCGACAGAGTCCAATGCACCTTTCCACAACTACCCGGTTGCGGGAACGGAGGTCATACTTGCCAACCTTGAGACCTCCAAATTCGGGAGATGGGTGGGGGTCATCTTAACCCACTCTCTGGCCATATGATAAGACACTTAATCGGGTCATGATTCTATTGGCCAGGCCTCCGGGCAGACGTGCGTCGTTCGTGCGCTGCCTGCCGGACTGCCAGCTGGTGAACCCAGCGGCCATCCCGAAGGGCCCCCTTGCGCCCATTACCACTCATAGACGTCCCGTTCGAAAGAATTGGGATGGACGTCATCGGACCATTTTCCCCGAGCACACGGGCATACCGCTTTGTGTTAGTCCTGGTGGATTACGCAACACGTTATCCCGAAGCAGTGCCCCTGCGCTCCATCTCTGCCAAGATTGTTGCGCAAGCGCTGTTTCAGGTCATCTCCCGAGTCAGAATCCCGAAAGAGATTCTAACTGACCAGTGCACGTTGTTTATGTCACGCACGATAAAAGGAACAATACGGGTTATTAGGAATCACGACCATCCGCACCAGTGTATATCATTCGCAAACGGATGGGCTGGTGGAGCGATTAAATAAAACGCTGAAAACCATGATCCGTAAGTTCATGCACAAGGACAAACAAAATTGGGATAAATGGTTGGAGCCCTAATGTTTGCGATGCGGGAGGCACCCCAGACCTCCCTAGGTTTTACACCTTTTGAGTTGTTATATGGCCGGAGGCCTCGCGGAGTGCTGGACGTCATTAGAGAAAGCTGGGAGGAAGGTCCTAGCTCCAGCAAGAATGAAATTCAGAATGTCATGGACATGCGAGCAAAACACCACAAGGTGGGGCACTTGTCACGCGTAAATTTGCTCCATGCCCGATTACGCAAATTTACACCGGGAGAAAAGGTGCTTGTATTGCTTCTAACCTCAAGTTCCAAATTACTTGCAAAGTGGCAAGGACCTCCACCACAGATCACACCTCACTCCAACCCACTTTTCCAAAGTGCGCTGGCTCAGGGTGGAGGACAGAGTAAAACAACTTGCAATGAGCCTAGTCTATAAAATCCGCTACACCTCCCTGATACCGAAGTACATGTCAAACTACTTCCTTAACGTAAATGACCGCCTTAACCAAAACACCAGGGGGAGCTCCACGAACAACAAACCTAGATTCCGATCTAACAATTGTCTTAACTCATTCTCTTTCTATACCACATCAATGTGGAATGCACTCCCAACAGGTGTAAAAGTAAGTGCATCTCTATCCTCCTTCAAAACCGGGCTAAAACAACACCTTCAACCCTTTACTAATACCCTTCTCCATTCACATCCCATCTCCCCGGATTGTTAATAACGTAATGTAAATAATCAAATGTATTTCTAATGTATATACTTGTTCTTATGCTATCTGAACTCACTATGTTCTCTGCTGGCTGTACATATCCTACAAAGTAAGACCTACACTGTTTCAATGTCCATTTCTCTGTTGATGCAATTGTTGATGACTGAAGTACTGATATCAACCAAGGCTCCTCATCCCACCCCACGGATTGTAAATAATGTAAATAATTCCACGTATATACTATAATGATTAACTTGTGTGATGACCGTATTATGCTGATAGTATATATTTGTATCATGAATTGATTAACGTGGACGCCGACTTAAACAAGTTGAAAAACTTACTCGGGTGTTACCATTTAGTGGTCAATTGTACGGAATATGTACTGAACTGTGCAATCTACTGATAAAAGTTTCAATCAATCAATCAATCAAAACCACGCCGCCCAGCCCTTGATTTACTGAGAACACTTTCCAAATGAACCCATGAAACATTGACTTGGCTTGAGGGGATAAAACGGACAAGATTACAGAGCCTGATAAAGCACAAACAAGAGCCCATAAGAATGAGAATCGTTTGTTACCATGACCATGTTTTATTTTCAAATTGAAATGTAGATTTTGTTTTACATTTAAACCTAACGTGAAGATTTCAACTTAAAACTTTGCAGAGCGTCCTTTCATTATTCAGTATAACAAAATAGTTGCGCACAACACAAATGTACAATCAGATGGACAAAAATTAAATGTTTTTTTGGAGGGGTTGGGGGGGGGTATTCTCTCTTGAAAACGGCTCAGTGGAAAGGCAATACAACCCAATATGAAGTACACTTTTATTGTTTGAAATGGTGATTAGTATTCACACGTAGTGTCAACAAAGCCAATTGCTCTGATTTGCATGAGCAGGATGTAGTTATTTACACAATGGAGAGCAGAATGAATAGTAATTTCTCAGTGTGACATAAGAACTTGTTCAGGCAATAGATGTTCTGAGGGAAAAAAATACTACTTTTGAGCATCACAAGTTTGTTCTAAGACAACTGTAATTGGTATAACTAAAGCTATGTCCATCCATCCATCCATTTTCTAACGCTTATTCCCTTTTGGGGTCGCGTCGTAATTACTAATTTCTTATTTCAAGAAATCTTAGCATAACAATTTTGACTTGTTCCATTGGCAGATTTATTGTTCTCATTACAAGCAAAAATAATTTGAAATTAACAAAAAAAATCTGTCAATGGAACAAACAAAAATCCTCTTGACAAGATTCCTTGATGTAAAAAATTAGTAATTAAAACTTTTTAGCTTAACGTACAAGTATTGTGAAGTTTTGTGTCTTATGACAAACTTAAGATGCTCAAAAGTAGTTTGTTTTCCTTCAGAACATCTATACCCTCAACACAATTTCTTATGTCACACTGAAAGACCATTCAGTGGATCCTGACTTGAATTAGATTTTTCTTAGATATTTTGACTAGAAATTAGAAATATACTTGGTGAGATTGTGAGTTTTTCAGTGAGGATATATGGAGCAACCAACAAGTCATTCACAAGCATTGTCAGTCTTACGTTGGTTATGTGGCCCAGAAAATAAAAAATATATGCTGCAATCTTCTGGCGACAGAAAGACGGCGTAAGAACGCAGGGTTGATGCGGCTCAATAAAAAGTAAAAAGCTGCATGCCGAAAATGGCTGCCAGGCCAGACTTTGGACACCCCTTTTAGAGACTGTGCTCTCTTTTTCTGCAGTTAAGATGCAGATCCATCCATCCAATTTCTACCACTTGTCCCGTTCGAGGTCGCGGAGGGGTGCTGGAGCCTGCAGATAAACATGAAAAAACAACCATAGACCAAGCAGGAACCATGACTTCACTTGGTTACATCTTTCAATGTAACTTTAAAATGTATTTGGATTTTCCACATGTTGGATTTGTTAGCATTAATCTTAGTTAGATTTCATACCAAGCCAAGGTACAAAACATATAACAAAAGCATATTTCCACATCCTTAGAAAAACAGATTTGAAAAAAACAAAACAAAAACCTTGGTGTTAGCAATGCTTGTATAGATTTCATTTAAAAATAAAAAAAAACACAAATACAAACTCAAACAAAAAATGATTTTCCTCCTTAATATTCAGTCTTGGGTTAATACAGTGAAGGATGCAATGTTTATTATAATTTACAGCTACATGGTTTTGCTGCGTGATCCTGCTGAGTGAACACATTCATTGTGGTACTTTTGTGTGCACACACACACACACGAAATGTGTGCTTGCAGGTTCTCTCTCCAGTCAGAGGCACTCGCTAGCACTAGCTCAGGTGGTGTTAGTTGACAAATCTCTCCCTTTATCATAATTATCTATTTGATTTAAAAAATAATCATCCATTGCAAAGTCCTCGGAAGACGTCTGAGAAAATCCAAAACACGTGCTTCCTTTTTTTATTGTCTCCTTCTCCATCGTGTTTGGTTCAAACACGTCACTCTGGCGGCCCAGCAACAGCCGTGATAGAAAAGTATGTCTCCATTAAATGTTTCGCCTTCTTCTGTAGTGACGCTCTTCTCGCAGAGTCTGTGCACGTCATGGGAAGTGAATTCATTCCTTCCGAATAACCGAAAAAGAAAAGAGGCTGTGACGCCGTCATATTTTTTCATCGGTCATCTCCAGGAACTGGGCGTAAACATCTCTAGAACATTCTCCCTTCTGGTTGAACAGGAACTTGTAGTAGCTGCCATCAGCACAAATGGCTTTAAAGGACAAAAAAAGGAAAGAAGAAGTTAAGTGTTGTGTGATAAATTCCCTGTAATGTTACAACATATACAAAAATATATTGTTCATCGTACTTGTCAAATTATAGTTCTAGGGTAAAAGTATGGATGCACTTGTTCTATTATGCAAAGTTGCTAATGTTAATAATGGTCAGGGTGCTACTTTACTATGGACACAGAGTTTGTTCACTTCTTGTGTTTTTTAAAGTGTTCTCAGGACATTTTATGGTGGCTTCGTTGTAACCAAAAGCAATGCAGAAAAAACTAACATTAAATCGAGGTTGTAAATGATTATATATTTTATTGAAATAAGTATTTTATCCCCAGCCCATCTGCAAGCGTTCTGACCCTAACAGACTGGTTATCAAAGACAGAGATTTCACCCTTTGGGAAATGACTCCTTATCATAACTATTAATGTTATAATTAATATAGTATAATATAATATAATATAATAAATTAATATTAATTGTATTAATATTAAAGACAGTGGTCATAGATTCAAACAATAGATCCAGCAATTCAAACTACTCCACCAACATGGGCAACACCAAATATCTTTCAAAGGACTCCAAGAAAAAGACCAAATAGCTTTCAAAGGACCCCAAGAAAAATATTGTAGATCTCCCCAAGACAGGAATAGACTACAAGACCATCAAAAAGAAGCTTGGTGAGAAAGAGACAGCAATTACTGCAATAATTCATTAGTAGAAGAAATAATAAAAAGTAAATCTTCGAGCCCAAAAACAATTCTTCTGGGGCCTCAAGCTTGCTTCTGCACAAAAACCTGGCGTACGCCCTTTTTCACAGCAAAAACGAGATGTATCAAGACTCAAGATGTGGAAATGTGCGATGTCACACGCCTACTTTCATGGCTGACGTATGAACATTTCTACAGGCTGTGGACACTTTGGTGACACACAGGTTTCAACAATGTGAAAACGATTCTGGCAAGAGCACAAAATTTAACTTTTTTCGTCAAAGCATTCAGGAATTCATAATAATATTTTGAAGAAGTTTAGTAATTTATTTAGGCAAACAATTCCCCACCTATTGCCTTCACAATGTGTTCCTGCAACTGCTGCAGCAGCCGGTGGTTGCGGCACTTTAATGGCGGTGGAGGAATGACCAGACTTGGGTTACTGCTATGGCTGCTAGCGCAGGGAACTTTCCGATGCTGTAATAATAAATTGAGTAATCTAACAAGAGTCAAACTGTTTTGTTTCCTTTGTGATACGCTGGTATGTTTAAATGTAAAAGACTTAAAATAAATCGATCCAATAATGTTCTACCGCAATTGTCCCTGTCGGGATTGCGGGGCTCTGGAGCCTATCCATATATCAGCATTCTCTCGTAAAACTCTTGTCTGGCTCTAAAAAGTATGAACACAATGTGTTGTTAATTATACAAACCATATTTCTATTGAGGGTATTCAGGTGGCAGAGGGGTTAGTGCGTCTGCCTCACAATACAAAGGTCCTGAGTAGTCCAGGGTTCAATCCCGGGCTCGGGATCTTTCTGTGTGGAGTTTGCATGTCCTCCCCGTGAATGCGTGGGTTCCCTCCGGGTACTCCGGCTTCCTCCCACTTCCAAAAACATGCACCTGGGGATAGGTTGATTGGCAACACTAAATTGGCTCTAGTGAGTGAATGCGAGTGTGAATGTTGTCTGTCTATCTGTGTTGGCCCTGCGAGGAGGTGGCGACTTGTCCAGGGTGTCAGGGTGTACGCCGCCTTCCGCCCAATTGTAGCTGAGGGAGGCGCCAGCGCCCCCCGCGACCCCAAAGGGAATAAGGGGTAGAAATGGATGGATGGATGGATGGTATTCAGAGTCACCCACCTCTTCTAAAGTTGTACGTGTAATTGCAGCGGCTATCTTTTCAAACGGGGTGCAGCCTAATTTCCCCGAGTCCGATTTGGCCACACGCATCTATCTTCTTCACTTTCTTCCTGATTCGTCCCTTTTTTTTAAATATTTCAGCCCATGTTCAGGCTGTTCCGAACACTAGAAAGAACCCCACATCTGCGGTCCCCTCCAAGGTTTCTCATTGTCCCATTGGGTTGACTTTTTCCTTGCCCTGATGTGGGATCTGAGTTGAGGATGTCGTTGTGGCTTATGCAGCCCTTTAAAACACTCGTGATTTAGGGCTAAATAAGTAAACATTGATTGATTGATTACCGGTAATTTGCACGTGGGCACATTTTAATGCATCTGATTTTTTACTTGCGTACGTTGTTTTCCGAATTACGAATATCTATTTCAAGTAGGAAATCCACACAACTCTTGTTACATGAGGCCCCTGGTGAGGATAATTGTGAGAAACACCGCACATAAAAAAAAAGCCTGAGACCAGTATGCATACTGGGAGAACAAATCTACTGAGGATACTATTGCTGTTGTGATCAACACAGTATATAAACATCTGGAGCAAAAGCCACAAAGGCTTCTTTTTATTTGACTAGCTCAGCCTTCAATATGATCTTGTCAAACAAACTGTTCTTTAAACTGTGCAACATGTGACTGAACACCCCATTATGAAACTGAATACTGGACTTTTTAAGGAACAGCTCTTAATGTGCCAAAATAGGACAAAACATGTATTCTACAGCAACAACACTGTGCTCAGTCTACTCCTCTTCACACACACGATCGTGCGGCCTCCTCCGCGGCAAACCACATATTCAAATTTGCAGATGACTAAAGGTGCTCGGCCTCTTCAAATCGTCAAAGAGAAAAGGTTGAACTGGTGTGAAGACCGAAGCCTGGCTCTAGATAAAAAAAAGACAAAGAAAATGATCATGGACTTTTGCAAGTCAATTCATCTTGACCATCCACCACTCACCATCTATGGACAAGTGGTGCAGAGGGTGGGTAATTTTAAGTTCTGTGGTGTGACAGTGTTGTGATCTTTCCTACGACACACACACTACAGCATGGGTGTCAAACTCTGGCCCGCCATGTAATATCATTTGGCCCTTGACGCAATATCAATTTAGCATTAGCGCTGGCCCGCCGGTGTTATACAGCATCGGTGCCGCTGTAACACCGCATTCACCGCTAATACTCATACTCGCCAACCCTCCTAATTTTCCCGGTAGACTATAGAAGTTCAGTGCCCCTCCTGAAAATCTCCCGGGGCAACCATTCTCCCGAATTTCTACCGATTTCCACCTGGACAACTATATTGGGGGCGTGCATTTAAGGCAGTGCCTTTAGCGTTCTGTACAACCTGTCGTCACGTCCGCTTTAACTCCATACTAACAGCGTGTCACATAATATTTGTGGCTTTTACACTCACACACACACACACACACACACACACACACACACACACACACACACACACACACACACACACACAAGTGAATGCATGCATACTTGGTCAACAGCCATACAGGTCACACTAAAGGGTGGCCGTATAAACAACTTTAGCACTGTTACAAATATGCGCCACACTGTGAACCCACACCAAACAAGAATGACAAACATCCGCACCGTAACACAACAGAACAAATACCCAGAAACCCTTGCAGCACTAAGTCTTTTGGGAAACTTCCAGCAAACTGACCAATAAAACGTTTTATTCATGCACTTTCTCTTGCTACTTCAAGGCTTGAATGTTTGGTTCATTCATTATTGTTATTTTATTTTCAAATGTATTAGCCTGTGGAAAAAATTTGATATTTACTTATGAAGATTGCACATAGAAAAAAAGACATACAATTTTTATTTAATTTTTTTTTTTATATACCATTGATATTCTTTTAATTATTATTATTAATTTTTGAAAGTGTTTTTTGCATGTCACTAAAGTTATACAAGCCTTGCTTGTTCAATATTTAAGGCAAAACTTGTTTGGGTCCCTATTCAAAGGTTAATTTGTTCAACCTTGGCCCGCGGTTTTGCTCACTTTAAAATTTTGGCCCACTCTGTATTTGAGTTTGACACCGCTGCACTACAGCGACTGAAGAGAAGGCGCAACAACACCTTTTTAACAGGAGGAAGCTGAAAAGAGCTGAACTCCGGCAGAGGCTCGTACAACTGCAATAATTGTGAACTGGACTTGCATTAATGAAAAACAAAACACTGCAGATCCTACTATTTTGCCATTTGGTAGTACTATGCTGCTACACCATGTTGTTCACTTCGGCTGCTACTCACATGGATGTGCCTTTTTATGCTTTTACAGTGGGTGCCGAAAGTATTCAGGCCCCTTCAAAAGTTTCACTCTTTGTTTCATTGCAGCTATTTGCTAAAATCAAAAAAAGTTCTATGTATTTCTCATTACTGTACACTCAGCACCCCATCTTGACAGAAAGAAAGAGAAATGTAGAATATTTAGCAAATGTATTAAAAATTTTAAAAACTCAACAATCACATGTACATAAGTATTTAGACTCTTTGCTCAATTATTTGTTGATGTAATACGATGCCACAAGCTTGGCACACCTATCTTTGGGAAGTTTAGCAAAGTTTTCTTTGCAGCACCTCTCAAGCTCCATCAGGTTGGATGGAAAGCATTGGCTTCTGGACTTTGCTGCATATCCTGACTAGTCTTCCACTTACTGCTGCTGAAAGCATCCCCACAGCATGATGCTGCCACCACCATGCTTCACAGTAGTGATGGTATTGGCCTGTTGATGAGCGGTGCCTGTTTCCTCCAAACATGATGCCTTGAATTTACTCCACAGAGTTCAATCTTTGTCTCATCGGAGCAAATCCTTTTGTTTCTTATGGTCTGAGAGTCTTTCAGATGCATTTTGGCAAACTATTTACAAAGAAATGGCTTCCGTCTGGCCACTATACAATCCAGGTCTAATTGGTACATTGCTGCAGAGATGGTTGTCTCCCTGACCAGAGGAATGCTGTAGCCCTGACTGAGTGACCATCGGGTTTTTGGTCACCTCCCTGACTAGACTAAGATGAATGCATTCATTTACAGAGACATCCTGGATGAAAACCAACACTTCCCATTCAAGCTGTTATAGCTTGAGAGGTGCTGCAATGTGGAATGGGCCAAATTGCCCAAAGACAGGTATGCCAAGCTTGTGGCATTGTATTCAAAAAGACTTGAAGCTGTAATTGCTGCCAAATGTGCATCAACAAAGTGCTGAGCAAAGGATCTGAATACTTATGTACACATGATTAGAATTATTTTTAATACATTTGGAAAACGTTGTACATTTAGTTTTTTTTCTGTCAAGATGGGTTGTGAGTGTACGTTAATGAGAAACAAAATTAACTTTTTTGATTTTAGCAAATGGCTGTAATTAAACAGAGACAAAATGTAAAGGGGTTCAAATACTTTCTATACCCACTGTAGTTCAATGTTGATTTATTTAAATAGCCTGATTTTATAAATCCTACTGCCCGAAAGTGCTGTAGAAAGGTAAAAGATTAAATAATAATATTAATACCAATAAAAATCACAATAAGTACAGAAAATTCTATAAATAATAGTTACAAAAATGCATAAAAATTGTGCAAAAAAACAACGGTAAAAGATAAAGTATTCTCATTATAAAAACCAGAAAAAGTACAGAGCATTCCTTATTTGAAATAAAGTAAAAAAATGTCTTTCAGTTTATACTCCCTGCACATTTTTTTGTAAATTACACAATGTCGATTGATGCTCTAATGCATGGGTCAACAACGCGCAGCATTAGAACCCTCTTGTTTAAAAAAAATTATGAAACTGGAAAAATACGGGGTAAAATATATATACATATATTTTGTTTTAATATGGTTTCTGTAGGAGGAAAAACATGACACAAACAAGAAGACCAAGACTTCAGAGGGGACAGAGGCCCCTCTCCTCCACTGTACATCGGACGAGCAGCTGTGGAAGCGGTCTCCCGCTTCAGGTACCCGGGATTGCACATAACCAAGGACCTCACCTGGAGCACCAACACATCCGGTCTGGTCAGGAAGGTCCCCCTAGTCACTCTACTTGCTCAGCAACCTAAAGCGAGCTGGACTTGGGAGCTCAGTCCTGAAGAGCTTTTATAACTCTGAGGTAGAGCGTGTGCTCTGCACCGGCATCACTGTGTGGTACGGCAGCTGCACAGTGACGGAGAAGAAGGCACTGCATAGGGAAGTCAAGGCTGCACAGAAGAACGTGGGAAGCAGCCTTCCCTATACCTCAGAACTGTACATGCGTAGATGCAGGGGCGGGGCCCTCAGCATCATGAAGGACTCCAGTCGCCCTGCACACAAGCACTTTACCCCTCCAATCAGCCAAGCGGCTGCAGAGTATAAGGAGTAAAACCAATAAGCTCAGAGACAGCTTCTTCCTTAAAGCTGTCAGACTGCTAAACGCTCCATAGTCACCCTCTGCTCTTCTTTCTGCCACAACCTCAACCCTACCCCCACCACACACCGAATGCACTATTTCTTATTTTTTATTTATTTATCTGTTTCTAGCCAGCTAATCTCGGTCCTTCCTCTTATGTTATTTTCTATTTATTATTTATTACTGTTCTCCTTCATTGTCTATTTATTACAGCGTCTCTTAATTATTGCTGGCACCTCAATCCAAATTTCGTACCATATATGTGAAAATGTTTACGAGTATGACAAATAAAGTTCCTTGAATCATGCCTCGTTTGCAGGTATATATGAGCTCATTTAATTTCCTTTCTTTATGTCCTCTGCGTATTTCATTCACAGTTGCATGTCTCATGACACATTATCTGTAAGAAATATTGACTGCATTTCTGATAGTTGTTTGTGCGCCATGCTGTTCCAGGTCAATCGTTACCCAACTTGCAAAGATTGTAATAAATCCATTAAAAAAAGACAGCCTACCATTTACTTTAACATGGACACACACATCTATACCTTTGACCAATCCTAAGTTTGTAATTTACAAGTTTTCTTACTTTTTGAGAAGCCTCCATTTTACTAATGTTTTCCAATGTTGTAAAAATGTGTAAAATAAATATTACATTTCAACACTTCTGTCAACGAAGATTTGCGTCAGCTGCGACACATAGCCATGTTGATACTGGGCTAATATAGCTAATATGGACACTTACATTATGTGTTGCCTTTTAATTTTTTGCGGCTCAAGACAGATTTGTTTTTGGTATTTATGGTCCAATATGGTTCTTTTAACATTTTAGGTCTAATGTAATGGAGCACAGTCATCAATCAAAATATTAGGAACACAATTTTTGAACTGCATCGAGATCCTGTAGTTCCCACAGACTCATCCTGCTCAAGAAAACAAATGTTTAGGCTGTCTGAGGATTGACAACTAATACCTGAACGCTTGTGATGTGGTCACATGAGACTGAAACTTAATTATTTTACATCAATTGGACTTCCCTAGCACAATGTAGAACTATTCTCTGAGAAAGGTATGATTGAATGACTTATTTTGTGATCGGGCGCTATATAGAAATAAAAATGTAAACCTCTCAAAAGGTAAATGATAAATAAATGGGTTGTACTTGTATAGCGCTTTTCTACCTTCAAGGTACTCAAAGCGCTTTGACACTACTTCCACATTTACCCATTCACACACACATTCACACACTGATGGAGGGAGCTGCCATGCAAGGCGCCAACCAGCACCCATCAGGAGCAAGGGTGAAGTGTCTTGCTCAGAACACAACGGACGTGACGAGGTTGGTACTAGGTGGGATTTGAACCAGGGACGCTCGGGTTGCGCACGGCCACTCTTCCACTGCGCCACGCCGTGGGGGATTGTCGTTGCTAATACGGGCCACCAAACCCTGTCCCCACCTCTACCCCCAAAAATTGAGAGACTGGTACAAAAAGTGTCACTCATCCACCAATGCACAACCACACATACAGTAGGCAGTGGCATCTTTGAATTGTCCATGCTTCTATATGTACCGCAACTGCAAAACAATATTCTGATAAAATGAGCTCAAATGTAATAACTATTACCAGCAGGAAACCAACCATCATGCAGTATTATTGATCTATATGCCTTAGAGTAAACTAACTAATAACTAGTAATAACATTTTTGGGGCAGTCCTAAAGTGTCCTCACCTATGACGGCGTTGGGCTCTGTTCCGAAGGCACACAAACATGGGGAGCCCGAGGGCAACTGGAACCTGGAGAAGCTCCACTTGGAACTGAAGTATTTTGGAAGAAAGCTAGCTGATGCCAAACTGGAAAGAAAGACACACAGCCCAGGTATACATTCAGGATTAAAATCACATACCTTTCTTTGTTTTACTGATTTAGGACAATACGAGTGGTGTGTCAACGAGAACACGGTGAAGAATACCACATGTTGATCTTTCTTCTCGTTACTTAGGTTATAATACTTTTGTTACAAATGTTAAACTGCTTAAAGCGAGGGATGTTCGTTTGGACATTATTTTCCAAAAAGTATTCGCAGTGCATTACCTTTTTCAATGTTTTGTTATGTCACGGCTTTCTTTCAAAATTGATTAAATTGATTCGTTCATCTTTGAAATTCTACAAAACCCCAAAAATGAAAAAAATAAAAACATATTGATTGTATTAAAAAAAAACAACAACTAAGAAATCACATGTACATTAGTATTCACAACCTCCATGATGCTCAAAAGTGAAAATTGAAAAATGGCTGTACACAGACGCTCAACCAGACTTGAGGCTTTAATAGATGTGAAATTTCTATCAACAAAGTATAGCGCAAAGGCAGTGAATAATTATGAACATTAAAAACTTTTTTATTTTTTAATACATTTGCGAACTTAAAAAAAACTATTCATATAATCAATATGGGTGTTCAGTGTTACTGTTTCAGTCCTTAATAAAGTTAACATGACAAATACGAGGAAAAAAAGGCTGAGTATAAACATACCTGGACTGCTTGTTCCTTTTCGCGTCTTCGGCTGCAAAGATGTGCACTGTGCCATGGTCACTGGATACGCAAATGAGGGATGCATCTTGGTTGAAATTAATGCTTTGGAAAGAAAAGATTGACAATATTAAGTGCAAAATAGGTTCAGTAATTCTTCAGTAAACAACAAAATGAAGATGATTGTATGTTATTTTCTGTCTCCATTAAACGGGTTGAAATGCAATTTGTTGGTGAGCCTGAATGCAAAATATTTTATCGATTTAATTTGACTTAATAGTTACATTGAAATCCTGCCACTGATGACTCATCTGAACTGAGGGTGTTTCCCCGCTACTGATTCAGGACATTACTATTATTCAGTCTGTCCAGCTATTCCAGGAGTTATTCAATACTGTAAAAAATCTACCTGTTGAACGTACCCTTCTATGCCTGAAGTACCAGAGAACAGGTATCTGACAATATTGCTATGTTAGTAATACATCAATACCAATGTCAATATACCCTTATCTACCGAATATGACGAACAGCTAAAAAACTCTACCCTATTGGCAGACTATAAATTGCACCAGTACATAAGCCGCACCCACTAAATTTTAGAAGAAAACATGTTTTAGATATTAACAGTACATTGTGAAATAACCTATTTACATAGAAATATGTTATACCGGTACATGTTTATTTTCATCGCTTGTTTCCCAATGATGCATGTTAACATGGCAGTAAAACGGCTGATCCAACTAAAACAGTGAAAGTCATTGATGTTTATTCATTCTTTTTGAGATTAATAAGATTTTCTTTTTTTTTTTATAAGGATCAATGTTTATCAGGATTATTTTTCCTCGCACTTTGTAAACACTTTGAGTTTGAACAGTTTTTTTAAAGTGGATCATTTTAGTGCAGTGTTTGATTTCTTTGCTTAATCAATTCCATAATTTAGCCGTTAGCAAAGGAAAATCCATTGATTAGCCGCACCTTTGTATAAGCAACGGGGTACAAAGCATGGGAAAAAAGTAGCGACTTATCGTCCGGAAAAAACTGTAATTCAAGGAAAACAGAAGACAGTTCCAAGGACAAACACTAAAATGAGGTAACGATATTTGCAAGTGAAAAGTCTGAGACCACAATATGAATCTGAAGTCTTTCGAGAAAATCTGTGGCCAGCTTGAAAGCGAACAGCCACTCTGAGTGGTTCAATTATTATCTCTTGTGACGAATAAGATACACTGCAGTGCTGCTGTAGCTTTAAAAATAACTGAATTGCAACACATTTGGACTACTAAAGATCATGCTGTAATTTACACACAACATTCCTTGTTTCTCATTATTTAAATATGTCTCATAACAAGCTCACCAGTAAATGTTTGCAGTCTGAGAGCCTCGTCTCAGCTCCTGTATGAGCTGACCAGCGGATGTGTCAAAAATTCTGATAAGGGTCCCCTGTGGAGGACAATACACATTTGGTCACAATCAAAAATCAAAAATCCATATGGCTGTTGACCTACTTTCTCTGATGCAGTAGCTATTCTGGTGCCCTGAAGGTTCAGGGAGATACAGCACAGCGAGCCCTCGTGGGCGGGGATGTCAACGGGGGGCTTCTCTGTGTTTGCCAGGTCTACTATCTGAACATGGCCTGAATGAGTCCCAGGAAAGGCCAGAAGAGAGTTGTTGCTGTTGGGACACAGCACACACAATCCTGAGGAAAGAAATTAAATTTAGTATTAACTATTTGCGGTTGCATTAATTTCGAACTTTTACATGCACACAATATTTTCTATCTTAAATAGAATATAGTAAATGTTGTAAGGAGAATAGAGGTTAATGAAGAAGTCTGTCTTCTTGGAATTCAATTTTAGTTGTTATTGACATAACCACAAGCTGGTTTTGCAAAGGTCAAACTATATTTTTTTTAATAGAAATAACCCATTTCAGTTTTAAAACTTTACAGTATGTCCAAAAACCTCTAAAGAAACTTCAAAACCCTCCATCAACAGTTTATATACACGCTTCAAGTATATATATAATGTAGTAACAGACATGACGTTCATAACAACATGTACTATGTACAATATTTACCGTATTTTGGTCATTTAAAGCAATAATGAAACGTATTTCCTTAGCCTTTTTCTTTCAATTCCCGTAACAATATCTCCTCATGGGCTCAGGAACACTTCAGAAATCCACTGTCACTAAATACAGTTCGTCGCTACATCTGTAAGTGCAAAGTAAAGCTCTACTATGCAAAGCGAAAGCCATTTCTCAACAACATCCATAAACGCCGCCGGCTTCTCTGGGCTCGAGATCATCTAAGATGGACTGATGCAAAGTGGAAAAGTGTTCTGAGGTCTGAGGGGTCCATATTTCAAATTGTTTTTGTAAATGTTCGACATCGTGTCATCCGGACCAAAGGGGATGCGAACCATCCAGACTGTTATTGACGCAAAGTTCAAAAGCCAGCACCTGTGATGGTATGGGGGTGCATTAGTGCCCAAGGCATGGGTCACTTACACATCTGTGAATGCACCATTAATACTGAAAGGTACAAACAGGCTATGGAACAACATATGCTGCCATCTAAGCGCCGTCTTTTTCATGGACGCCCCTGCTTATTTCAGCAACACAATGCCAAGCCACATTCAGCACGTGTTACAACAGCGTGGCTTCGTAAAAAAAAAGAGTGCGGGTACTTTCCTGGCCCGCCTGCAGTCCAGACCTGTCTCCCATCGAAAATGTGTGGCGCTTTATGAAGCGTAAAATACGACAGCGGAGACCCCGGACTGTTGAACGACTGAAGCTCTACATAAAACAAGAATGGGAAAGAATTCCACTTTCAAAGCTTCAACAATTAGTTTCCTCAGTTCCCAAACGTTTATTGAGTGTTGTTAAAAGAAAAGGTGATGCAACACAGTGGTGAACATGCCCTTTCCCAACTACTTTGGCACATGTTGCAGCCATGAAATACTAAGTTAATTATTATTTGTAAAAGAAAAATTAAGTTTATCAGTTTGAACATAAGATATCTTTTTTTTGTAGTGCATTCAATTGAATATGGGTTGAAAAGGATTTGCAAATCATTGTATTCTGTGTTTGTTTACATCTAACACATTTTCCCAACTCATATGGAAACGGGGTTTGTAGAACGAGCCGATTATTACAAATGAAAATGCAAAAAAAGTGTTCTTTTCTCTCATAAGGAAATAAAAAAAAAAAGTGCAGTTCCACTTTAAGTGCTCTCATGCACTTGTTGGTTTCCTTTGTCATAAGAAAATCTTACATCATTTTAATCAAAGTCATCACTGCTATTCCGCCGGCATTACAGTACTTGCAACGACTGACCTTTGGGGTTGTAGCAGGTTTCAAATACGTGCAGCTGGTGGGGGTTGTGGGTAAAGGTGAAGACTTTGATCATAGAATCCAGGACCACCACAATTCTGTGCACACAAAAAGTACAATCAAATACGCTGTTGTAAAACATACAGTTCAGGAAGCTATGTCGTAATTTTTGACAGCAAGAGATGCAGTCAGAAACATTTTGATGTATTTTAGGTTGATAAAGGAAAACAGTGGGGAAAAAAAACGCACTTCTACTAGAAGTTTGGGATGTCACCATGGCTGCTACTCTTGACATAGCGCTAGTATTGCTACACTCAACAAAAAAAGTAAGTCATATGATTTCCGCGTTCACATAACTGCGGCTGGAGTCACATTGGCTGTTAAAATATAAAAGAACATCAGGGAAATTGACATAAATGTAAGTGAAATTCTGTCTTTGTGAGGAAAAGGAGCATTTGTTGAGAAAAAAATGTGTCTGGACATTCATTCACGGAACACTCAACCGCTCCGTCCTTAAATAAACAATGTCGAGACAGCCATTCGAAACAGCGACTAAACAATGAAGCCAATGCTAACAAAAAAATCTATACACCCACAACACATCTCATCTGCTTTTGTTGTTGTGAACAATATCATCGATGTATGATCAATGTACAAACAGCAGACGTACTTTTAGAGGCGGTCTCTTTTCTTATTTTTTTATTATGACGTTATATTTTTAGTCTTTAATTTTTTTGGGCCCAGTGGAAGATTTTGAGGACAGAAAAATATATTTTGCAAGCACAAACCTTATGTTTTGAAAAGAGTTTGTTCAACTCAAGCAAAAAATTAAAATGTTTCAGCAAATTAAAGTGTTTGCATGTTTGTTAATGTCAATATTAACAATCAATAATTACTGCGGATTCAGATTTTTTTCCTACACTCGGTTAGATTTCTGCTATGCTTTTGAAAAACCGCAATAATTGTGTCAAAAAGGAGACCAATCAGAGAACTGAACAAATGTACGCTCTGATTGACTGCTTAGTCTCCAATGAGATCATTATACAAAACAATTTTCAGCATGCCGGCGCTATATGAAGCGGAAAGAGCAACTTTACAATGTATGCATAGCTTAATTTGTTCATTTAAAACATCTTAAACCAGACATGTAAAGCTGGGATGATAACAGTGATATAGAAAGATCCTGCATATTCGACCATTGCAGGCGGTTTCATGCACAGAGCTTTATTCAACATTTAGTAGATATTTTTCTTTGAATTTTTACACATATATAGCTTGACTCATGTCTTATTATTTGTCATTTTAACATGCGACTAATAGTTCATACTTTTTAACAATTGTACTTTTTAAATCAAATTACTTGTTCAACACATGATGTACATTTTCATTTCATTGGAAAATGTTAATTTTTATGTGATGAAATCACTGTTAATGTGATCATGTGTTTACTTGCCTGTTTATTTGTTCTGCTTTTCTGTTTAGGACAATTAAGAAGAAAATTGACCTATAAAACAATTCAAAGAACAACAGAGCAAAAACAAATGGATGCAAAAACCTGCAGTTTTGGCTGATCAGGTGAAAAAAACATTTCTGCCTGTATAAATTAATAAACAAAGTGCTAACACTACTGCTTTTGTAATTAATTTATTGCCTTAATTGCAACTATTACATATTATATTTAATCTAAAAACAAACTAATGAATCAATCATCAAATAATATGTCTCCATAAAAAACCTATTAAATAACAATAATAACTTTACCTTGCTTTATGAAATAATGCTTTTTGGATAGCGTAACAAGCGATCTAATTGGAGACCAAGCAGCTAGTGAGAGCATACAACTGTCCAGATGCCTGATTTGTTGCCTTTTTGCACAAATATAACAATGTGTGAAAACTTCCGCCAGCACACAGCAGAATTATGAGTGATTGTAGAAAAAAAATCTAAATGCACAGAGGGATGAAGTTGAGCGAGAGGAAGAGAGGCGGATGAGGGCGCATCGGTTTGACTGTGCAAAAAGCAGTAATTCTCGAGTGTTGATATGAATACAAACATGCAAACACTTTAATTGTGCAAAAACACATTTATATTTGCTCCAAAATTTTATTTTTCACCTGAGTTTAATTTATTTTCAAAATGTAATGTCTGTGCTTGCAAGTTATATTTTTCTGTCCTCAAAATCCGCCTTTGCGACCTCAAAATTGACACACAAATATAACGCTGTTTTACAGCCTCGAATTGTTTCTACTCGTTAAGCTGAGAACAACAACAAAGCACTCTCCCCCCCCCACAATAATAGCGCGGTGCGCCACTAAGGGTCTAATTGCAGTAACAAAACAAAGTTTTCCAAAAAGTACCTTACTTTATTGATAGATAAACACAATGATTATGCTTTCAACTAAAATACTAGTCAAAATTGTCCAAAGATGCAGTGCACTAATAAATGTGAATATTTTTGCATTTGACTCACAAAACATTAAATAAAATTAATTTGACAGAAAAAGCACACACCCTATGGTAGTAAAATACGTGTAAATGATAACTTAATTAAACTTAATTAAAAACAAAACCGGAAAAAATTATTTTTATAATATTAATATTAGTTAGTTTCAGTTCGATGCAAACATGTACAATACAATACAATGTAATGCATCACATTTTTCTAGTTGTTTCACTACAGCACGTCCGAAAAGGAGAAGAAAGAAGCAGAGTTTATTCAAACCTACCCCTTTTCATATCATAACAGTTTTATCCCATTTCTTTGTTCTAAGTAACAGAACAGTGAATAAATAAATTAGTATTATATCAATACATACGTAAGTAAACAAAAATTATATACATAAATGAATATCAGACATACACACAATAATCAAAGTTCTCATAAATAAATAGTTAAGTAATTTTTGGTTTACCTAAGATATAAATGAGATTTTTTTTTTTTAAAGTTCAAGATACCTTTCATAATTCTTCTTCTTTGTGAACACTTGTAGTTTGAACAGTTTCTTAAACTGAAATCATAATAGTACTCTCTTTGATTTCTTTGCTTAATCTATTCCATAATTCAATTCCAGAAATTGATTCCACAAACTAAAAGTTTTAAAGGGGAACTGCACTTTTCTTGGAATTTTGCCTATCGTTTACAATCACTATGAAAGACATGACGACGAATGCTTTTTTTTTTTAAATTCTAAATATTAAATAAATGTGATTAAAAATTTGCTGACAAGGGAGCCTGTGAGAGCCATGCAATTCCGCCTATTAATCCCTTAAAAAAACATCCGAATGTCTCCATTGAGTTTTTATATATATGATGTAAGTATATATGTAATGTAGTAACGGGCACATTTATAATAACATTTAATATTTATGTACTTTGATCATTTTAGCATGCGCTGCGCGACCCGACCTCGGATAAGCGGAAGATGGATGGATGGATGGATGGGCATTAATTTTAAAAACGCATCATTGTTTTTTTTTTTCTTCATCACTGATTACAACTCACTGCAGATTTTATAAAAGCCAACAAACATTATAAAACGTCACTGGCTGTAAAAAGTCTGCTGTCATTAGGACGTAGACTGCTCGGATGTTCATATATTCCCATTTAGATAAAAAATGGATCATAATCCTCACAAAGAAACAGGGTTCGGGGTAACATTTGTTTTTCGTGTAGCCCTTTCCAGTTTCTGTTCCTAAGTAGCTGTCTAAGTGTACTAACTTAGAATACCTACTATGACATCTCATGTCCAGGTGAGAGGCATGATTTATGACCTAGAATAACCTAACAGGGAGCAAGGAAGCGAGGAAACAGCAGACCACTCAATGATGTAAACATACAGACTCAGGAAGTGACCATGGAGCCACTATAATTTGTCTGCGTTAGCATTTATAATAACAATACCACTAGTACTTAGTTAATATTCAAATCCATCCATCCATCCATTTCCTACCGCTTATTCCCTTTCGGGGTCGCGGGGGGCGCTGGCGCCTACCTCAGCTACAATCGGGCGGAAGGCATCACGAAATGTAAATTGAGTATTGTAAGCGCTTTTTGAATGTTTATTTATCGGATTTTATGGTCGGAATAGCGAGCTCCTATTGACTCTGCTGTATTCACAAGTTAGAATGCATTAAAAAAATCCATCCGTCGTCATGTCTTTCATAATGATTGTGAACGATAGGCAAAATTCCATAATGTGCACATTTCTAGTCGTTTCCCCATATTTTTACACAAGAACACAGATATCTTAATAGTGAGCAGTAGAGAAAATGGACTGATTTTTGTGATTGTTATTTAAATGTATTGTTGCTACTATTATATTTTATTTGTTGTGGCTTAATCATTAAAAATGTATATTCGTTTTTTAAAGCGATATTTAAAGTTGAGTTTTGGTGGTACAATAAATACTCCTAATTTCAAATAAATTAATAATTGTGTTATTAATCGTGATTACACTTACTATCCATCTAAATAATCGTGATTATGATTTTTGCTATAATCATCCAGCCCTATTCAAGCACACTCTGTATTTCTAGCTTTTAATCAGCCAGTCTTAGCTTTTTTTTTTACTGAGGAAAATAAAGAACATTGCAAGTGACAGGACTTTGATAAAGAAGATGAGCAACACGGCCAAATTCAAAAAAGAACTCATAGCAAAGTAGAAAGGTACAATAAGATTGTCATGTAAAGGTTCCTAGTTCCTAGTTAACACAGGTTGCAGGGAGAATGGTTTGAGGGAGAGACGTAACATCCATCCATCCATTCTTCCAGTTTCTACCGCTTATTCCCTTTTGGGGTCACGGGGGGGAGGCGCCTTTCTCAGCTACAATCGGGCGGAAGGGGGAGTACACCCTGGACAAGTCGCCAATTCATCGCAGGGCCAACACAGATAGACAGACAACATTCACAGACGTAACAGTGTGTGTGTAATGTTTGTGCCTGCTGTTGAAGTTTGCAATAAAGTTCAAGTGGGTGTGCTGCTCTAACTTTCCACTTGTTAAAGTTACATTTGTAAAGGACGTTGCTCACCAACTCGAACGTACTCTGGGCAGAGCGAATTCTGCGCGTGAAACATCCATAGTCTTGTGTACCCACGTGGCCATAGTTTTACTTAATTCAATTTCACATTGAAAATTTAAAAAGCTTATGCAACAGCAGAAAGAATTTGACAGCCATTTTAATTTGGTTCAAGTCAAACTTTAGTTAGGTAATTTGATTTGGTTTTAGTCTAGTTTTAGTTGACAATTTTACAACATTTTAGTCGGCTAAAATTACAGTAAATTTAGTCGACTAAAATATAAAGTATGAAAGATATCTTTAACGTTTCCTTGTAAGCACTTATATTTAGGCCAACTGAAAGCATTTTTAACACAAAAAAAGCATGAGGTTAAAATACGGCCAGGAATGATGCTGGAAATAATTTTGGCTCCGCATATGCTATCTGATAACCCGATGTGTTAACCCTTGTAGTTTGCAGCATTCTTGAAGGAGAGGTCGTTAGTTGGTGTTACCTGTCACGCCGAAGCTTCACTGCTTTGACCTCTGTGGAAAACTCGATCTCGATGACCGTCTTCTTCTTTAAGTCATCCCAGATCATCACTACGTGGACGTAAAAACAACAGTAAAGTAGAGATGTTGTTGTAGGGATGTGTTTCAGTATTTTGCATCAAGCAGCTGAGATAGGCCCTTGTCCTATATATGTATATAAATATGTATATATGACTAAGTTAAATGTCAGATAAAGGGACCCATTTGTCTAAAGCAGCTATATTAGTTGATGAAAATGTGTTAACACACAAGGCAATTTTTGTGAAGCGCCCCCTGGATTTAACCGACTTATTTGATCAGGGTAATATTAATGGTAATTGCAAAGGAACCATGAGGTCCTATATCCACCTGGTGAGAATATTGCTAGCTCTGTGTCGAACAGTGGCGATATAAAAACAGATCTGTTTGGTTTTAAAGCTCTTGTTAATGTGTCACTCACAATTCTAAACAAAACGAACCAAGAAGAACTTGTCATAGTGGAGGGTTATTGTAGTGGTATGAAAAATAAAAACATACCTTTATTAGTTGGATACTTGGGTTTCTTCCCCCCTCCAACGAGAGCGAGATAGTTACACCTGAAGAGCATCTCCACATGGCCAACTCCGCCCTCCATGAACTCTGCAAGTGGACAGAACAGTTGAACAATATTGCTTCCCAGTGTGACATTTACCATCAGTGTGGAAAGTATGTACGCCTTATTGACAAAAATGTTTGTGTTCTGTTCGCTCCAGATCACTAAATCATTTGACACTGAAGAATAATGATATGCCTCCCACTCACAGAGACTGTCAGTCATCAGAAGGAAAACACCAAACTAGGCTTTGAAAAGTAATCCTGGAAAATGTTGTGCTAAGCAATATATTTAACCTCACTTGAGGGGACGGCTCCTATTTTTCTCTGCACTGATTCTGTGCCAATTGATTGTACATGCATTCTACGCAACAAACTGGGAGTCATTAGCACAAAACTGTTATACTTAGAACATGTTTCCCATAAAAAACATATCTCCATTAATAAATCTTTTATGTCCCCCTTAAACAGGAGTGTCCGGACACTTTCAATTGTGTGCGTACAGAAAAAGTAAAGGATGCGGGGGCCTCTTTGATTTTACCACATTTTAGCTATGAGTTATAGGTGACAATTAGTGTAATATCTTATGTTAATATATGTAATTCATAATAAATGTATTTGGTGTTTACAAAATGCAGAGGGGCAGTAAAAAAAACAGCTGTGGGCTGAAAGTGGCCACCATGCCACTCTTTAGACATCCCTGCCCTTGAATCTTTATTGATTATCAGAATCAGCTTTTCCAAACATATTTTTGCATGTCTTGTCCAGTCACTTAGGCAAAATATATTCAATCAATCAAAATGTATTTGTATAGCCCTTAATCCCAAATGCCTCAAAGGGCTGCACAAACCCCAACGACATCCTCAGCTCTAATCCCACGTCAGAGTCGATGTAAATGCCCATATCTGCTGTACATAGTTGCTTTATAAAAGAGAAGTGTGGGATATTTCTCTTGTTGCTCTATTTGTATGTGACTTTATAAAACACATATACAGTATTTAGTGTTTGGGGCAGCCGCACCAGAGCAGGAGGGGGATAGAAAGAAGAATAAAAAAGGAGACAGGGATATTGCGGGGACATTATTTTTCTATTCACAACGAAAAACAAATCGCCGCGACGTACACGGACCGACACTGACACCGTTCTTTGCATTCTTCTTTTTCTCTTCCGGGTCATTCACGGACAAGGATCATGAAAAGAGACACTACGCATGTGCAGTCAACCCATGTCTAAACAAATTGAACAGGCAATAGAGAAAATCGGATAACGGATACTGAATAACGGCTAACAATCCGTTT
Source organism: Nerophis ophidion (assembly GCF_033978795.1). Classification (NCBI taxonomy): domain Eukaryota; kingdom Metazoa; phylum Chordata; class Actinopteri; order Syngnathiformes; family Syngnathidae; genus Nerophis; species Nerophis ophidion. The sequence goes on from NC_084618.1 coordinate 44,555,853, forward strand.
TTTAGTTTTTATTATCAAACCAAACAACGGGTAAAGTCGATTTTTATGGTAAATTGTTTTTTCTATTCCAAACGAAAAACGGATGGCCGCAACGTACGCAAAGCCTATTAAAGAGGGTTACGTTCCACTTTTCTGTGTTTTAACAGAGACATTTTGGGGCAATGTAATACAGCAGGTTTAACGTTTCAGTTATGTCGAAGAGGAGAACCCGCAGCCACTATGTACCTCTTGCTTGGCATACTTGTATGGACCCGCTATAAACCGTTTGCTTGCCTAACAGAATAGCTATTGCGAGATCCAGATGATTTATTTAGAAGACAATTTTTTTTCATGAAAAATTGCAGCTCATTTTTAGATTTAGCAAAATCATCTCACGGGTGGGATTAAACCCATATGTTTGACACCCACGTCTTAAACAAATATTTTATATTGCACAATAAACACATGGCATCTCTCCAGATCAAATGCTGCAGGTGCCTTTCTCAGATCACTGTGAATTATTGTATGAAAGAAAAAAAATTATACAAAAGCCATACTTAGGTAAAAGTAAAGACATCTTACAGGAAAATAACTTAACTAAAAGCGAAAGTCTTGTCAGAAAATTACAAGAAAAGTCTTAAAGTAGCTGCTATATATAGAACTTAAAGGGGCTGTTTGCAACTTGATCACAGTTGAATTTTTCAAAGCAAAAGAATTAACAAGAACACCGCAGTCCTGGGTTCAAATCCAGGCTCGGGATCTTTCTGTGTGGAGTTTGCATGTTCTCCCCGTGAATGCGTGGGTTCCCTCCGGGTACTCCGGCTTTCTCCCACTTCCAAAGACATGCACCTGGGGATAGGTTGATTGGCAACACTAAATTGGCCCTAGTGTGTGAATGTGAGTGTGAATGTTGTCTGTCTATCCGTGTTGGCCCTGCGATGAGGTGGCGACTTGTCCAGGGTGTACCCTGCCTTCCGCCCGATTGTAGCTGAGATAGGTGCCAGCGCCCCCCGAGACCCCGAAAGGGAATAAGCGGTAGAAAATGGATGGATGGATGGACCATTGGCTAGCTTTGCAGTTTAACAAAACATGTGTTACAAATTTCTATATTTTTACAATTACTGAGTGTAACATTTTTTTTAATGGCCCAAATAAAATAATTGGTGTTTACGGCAGTCATTCAAACTGTCTCTTCAACACATGCATGCAAGTCATAGCTAACGCTAACCACCCAAATCACTATTACTAGTTAACATTACCCAAACCTAATGCGTGCACATGTGTTACATACGTATCTACGTACGAAATTATGTCATTACATCCTAAAAGTCGGAAGTGGGCTTAGTAAAACACGTAAAATACATTGGAAAGTTAACGACCTCTCGGCATCTGTGTAAATGTTGCAAACAACACCTTTGAGTGTTGAAAGTAAATACTTTCATCCATCCCTTTTCTACCTCTTGCCCTTCTTGGGGTTGCTGGAACCTATCCCAGCTGCACTCAGGCGGAAGGCGTGTACACCCTGGACAAGTGGTCACCTCATCACAGGGCCAACACAGATAGACAGACAATATTCACACAAACATTTACACACTAGGGCCAATTTAGTGTTGCCAATCAACCTATCCCCAGACGCATGTTATTTAAGTCCCAAAAATGGCCTCAGGTCAACGTAAATGTACAAAATATACCTGCTAAAAAAAAGTTAAAAGAAAGTGTGTTCATGAGTTAACAAATTTTAAACCGAGTTTATCCAATAGTAAAAGTTGTGCAAGTAGCATGTGAACCGAAAAATTACTTCCTGTTCATAATTTTCACCTCACGCAAAGCAACCCCTTAGACATACTTCTATATTTTTGGATTGATTAGTGCGTAGCATCATAGTACTTCTGACACAAAGTGACAAGAAACAAGAATTGACTGTGTTTATTGGAAAGGTATAGGAGCTGAAGTATACATTTTCTTTTGAAAATAAAACAGGTATAGCAAAGTGCAAACATTGAAATACAAAATGTAATTACAATAACAAAAGTTTTCTACTGTGTTACTTTACAATACTCGTATTGGGTTAACATTTATTTTGGAATATGGCTTTATGTCAAAAATACATATACTATAATAGCAGTGTTATTATTGTATTCCTGTCAAATCTTTAAATCATGACAGGAACAGTGCATCCAAAAAATATCCAGTGCATCACGTTTTCCACAAGTTATGTTCACAATGTATTTTTGTACTCCAAATTATACACACAATACCCCATGATGACATAGTAAAAACTTTTTTTTTTGCAAATTTATTAAAAAATTTGAAAAAATAAGAAACTTGTGCTCATCTTGCTGTAAGTTTTGAGACCAGGTTGTGGCAAAGTGGACAGTAGAAACTTGACACTTGAGGGCGCTTCTATCGTATGTTACGCCTTACATATATACTGTACTGTATACTTGTATGCTTGCCTAATCAGGTATTTATTAATTATTACTGGTTCGGTTTGAATGAGATGGCCGTTCCTGCGTTTCAGTTTTATGCTCCTAAAATCTGGAATAGTCTTCCTGAAGATGTGAGACAGACCTCAACGTTGGCATTGTTCAAATCCAGCCTTAATTGTGCATATGACAACTGAAAGTATTTTATCTAGAGCATCTGATTGATTTTAATTATGATTGTTTTTATGATTGTAATTTTTTTGTTTTAATAATTTTATTCTTTAACTAATATAATTTTTTTGTTAAGCACTTTAAATGCGTCTTGCATACAAATTGTGCTGTATAAATACAATTGCCTATCCCAGCTGCATTTGGGCAGAAGGCGGAATGCAGCTGGGATAGGCTCCAGCACCACCCGTGACCCCGAGGGGACAAGCGGTAGAAGATTTAAGTTAAAGTACTAATGATTGTCACACACACACACTAAATGTGGTGAAATTAACCCATGCCCTTGTTCACCCCCTTGGAGGTGAGGGCAGCAGTGAGCAGCAGCAGTGAGCAGCAGCAGTGAGCAGCAGCAGTGACCGCGCCCGGGAATCATTTTGGTGATCTAACCCCCAATTCCAACCCTTGATGCTGAGTGCCAAGCAGGTGGGTAATGGGTCCCATTTTTAGTTTTTGGTTTGACTCGGTTTAAACTCACGACCTACCGATCTCAAGGCGGACACTATAACCACAATGCTGGATGGATGGATGGATGGATGGATGGATGGATGGATGGATGGATGGATGGATGGATGGATGGATGGAAATACAATTGCCTTACCTTTTCTGCAATAATGACTTTATTCCAGAGAGGAAAAAAATATTTCCTCATATATATTTTGAGCAAAATTTTACATGATTTGCTGAATCACAAATACGTACCTTGTTTCTCCTTCTCTTTAAGTGGATCTGTGTTGTAAACCCGAAAGCCATTCTCCATCCCACAGGCAAAGCACCCTGGAGAGAGGAGCACATCCATGACAATGTCGTGAGTACACGTACGTGGGGAAAAAAATACAATTATCAATCAATCAATCAATCAATCAATCAATGTTTACTTATATAGCCCTAAATCACTAGGGTCTCAAAGGGCTGCACAAACCACAACACAAACCACTACGACATCCTCTACCATACATCAGAGACTTTTCAAAGTCTCCACTGACCGGCACAACAAAGCATACAAATGAAACCAGAAGTATTAAATAGAATTCCTAGATACAAGTCAGTTTTTTGCGGGGGGGGGTTCCTCTTGGGAACGGGAGGGGAAGAAAGGAAAGGGGAAAGAAAGGAAAGAAGAAGGGGAAAAGAACAAGAAAGGGAGGAAAGAGGGAAAAAAATATATTTTTGTAGTTGTATTCATTTTTTTTATTATTGTTATTATTTGTTGTATTCTTCCCACACTACTATTGCTTTTTGTGTCACTTTTGGTATGTTTTGTCATGGTTTATTTGCTTTTTTTGTGTGTGTGGTATGAACAGTGGAGAGGTCCCCAAGAGGCTATCTAGACCCGTGGTCCCAAACCACCGGGCTCGATTGGTACCGGGCCGCAGAATTATTTTTTATAATTTTTTTATACAAATTAAATCAACATAAAAAACACGAGATACACTTACAATTAGTGCACCAACTGAAAAAACCTCCCTTTTTCATGACAAAAAAAAAAGACCGCTGCTGCCCACTGCTCCCCTCACTTCCCAGGGGGTGATCAAGGGGATGGGTCAAATGCAGAGGAAAAATTTCACCACACCGAGTGTGTGTGTGACAATCGTTGGTACTTTAACTTTAACTTTTAACTTAACGCCCTTGCCGAGCAGAGAGGTAGCAACATGGCTAACGTTAGCTGAGGCAGGTGGTGGAAGCGGAGCGGTGCGAGTGACATTACAAGAGAGAGAAGGTGCGAAACTGATCACAAATGGCGGGAGAATTATTAATGCCCCAAAAAAACAGCAGGGGGTCCATCATCTGGCCATGGTTTGGCTTCCATCAGGAAGATATTCAGCAGACAACAGCAATATGCAAAGTATGCAGCAGAAGTGTTGCTACAAAAAGGTAGCAGCACTTCTAATTTGATCTTTCATTTAGCACTACTAATTTGTTCTTTCATTTAAAAAGTCACCCACGAGAAAATGAAGAGTATTTAATAAATACAGTTTTGGTCAATTGACTTACTGTATTTCCTTGAATAGCCGCCGGGCATGTAATATGCACCTGCCATGAATTACTGCCGGGTCAAATTCGCTCCCCAAATTAATTAACGCATGCCTACTTTTACCGCCGGGTCAAATTTGTGACGTCACGAGTGACGCTTCCCCTGTCGTCATTTTCAAAATGGCGGAGGAGTTTCTTTTTCGCTTTTCCTATGTGTAAACCAGGGGTCTTGTTCCACAGCCATACAGATCACACTGATGGTTGTGATATAAAACAACTTTAACACTCTTACTAATATGTGCCACACTCTGTGAACCCACACCAAACACATTTTAGGAGAACATCGGCTCTGTAACACATTATAAACGCAACATAAGAATTACCCACAATGCCATGCATCCATGACTCTTGGCTATATTATACACCCCGCTAGCACGAAACCCCCCTCCCCCTCTCTGTGCGTCGGTTGAGTTGGGTGGGGTTGGGGGTACGTGTATAATATAGCCAAGAGTCATGGATGGATGGCATTGTGGGTAATTCTTATGTTGCTTTATAATGTGTTACAGAGCCGATGTTCTCCCGAAATGTGTTTGGTGTGGGTTCACAGAGTGTGGCAGATATTAGTATGAGTGTTAAAGTTGTTTATATCACAACCATCAGTGTAAAAGGTATGGCTGTTGACCAAGTATGCATTGCAATCTCGTAAGAGAAACAGCGAAATGCATGCGTCCAGACGGCACGCAGGTAGTGTTGTGTAAAGGCGGTCGCGATGACATGTGGTCCCCAACCACCGGGCCGTGGCTGCAGAAGAATTTTTTTTTTTTTTTTTTTTTAAATCACACCCAATTTTTTACTGCATGCCAATGGTAAGCGCAGGGGTGAGAAGAGGTTTTAAAATTATTAGCGCCTGCTTACTTTTACCGCATGCCTTGAATAAGCGCAGGAGTAAGAAGAGGTTTTAAATTAATTAGTGCTCCGGCGGCTATTCAAGGAAATACGGTAGTTGTGATTTCCCTCTCTGCATGAAAGTTTAAAAGTAGCATATATTAATGCAGTATGAAGAAGAATGTTTTAATGTAGACACATATAATTGTTGTAAGCACAATACCAATGGCGCGCAATTTGCAAAATGCGCAACCGCATTTTGCAAATTTAATGTCAAATCAAATCAAATCAAATCAAATGTTTATTGTATTCATCACTATACAGTGTACATCCACGACTAAACTACTGACTAAACTACTACCAAGTGTGGATTCAGGCAGGGTGGCCTATTTCAAGTTCCAGATAACCCTACATTATTTTATTTTATAAATAGTAAGCCAAGTTGTGGTAGTAGTTTAGTCAGTAGTTCTGTCGTGGATGTACACTGTATAGTGATGAATCCAATAAACATTTGATTTGATTTGACATTAAATTTGCGCATTGGTATTGTGCTTACAACATAATCATCATACTGCTGTGATTATATGCATCAAGTGTTCATTCAAGGCTAAGGCAAAATCCATCCATCCATCCATTTTCTACCGCTTATTCCCTTGTGGGGTCGCGGGGGGCGCTGGCGCCTATCTCAGCTACAATCGGGCGGAAGGCGGGGTACACCCTGGACAAGTCGCCACCTCATCGCAGGGTCAACACAGATAGACAGACAACATTCACACACTAGGGCCAATTTAGTGTTGCCAATCAACCTATCCCCAGGTGCATGTCTTTGGAAGTGGGAGGAAGCCGGAGTACCCGGAGGGAACCCACGCATTCACGGGGGGAACATGCAAACTCCACACAGAAAGATCCCGAGCCCGGATTTGAACCCAGGACTGCAGGAGCTTCTTATTGTGAGGCAGACGCACTAACCCCTCTGCCCCGTGAAGCCGGCTAAGGCAAAATATCGAGATATATATCGTATATCGCAATATATGGCATAAAAATATCAGGATATTAATAAATGCCAATATCGCCCAGCCCTATTTCAAATAATGCAAAATTGGCGATTAGCACAGGCGACAGGGGCTAAAACGGACGTAGAAACAGAAGTGATAGAGAATATGTTCCATACAACAGTACGAACATATATAGCAGGGATACTAACAACAAACATTGGCTTCCGAACTATCAAACTTGGCAAGACAAGGTTAGCTGGCTTGTGTTAGAGGTGCTGTTATATTAAAATATGGTTGTTGCATCCATGACAAAGCTATATTGTGTGCACTTAAAGCTTCTTTCAGCACTTTAACTGATGATTAAGTCAAGTGTTTGTCTGGCCAGTCCATCCACGATAGCAACTTTACCGCTAGCTCGGTAGCCGTGGCTAACTTAACAACAAGAAGGCGTTTTAAGGTGAAAGTTGTTGTGGCTCGGGGATATTATCGAGTCAGAAACTTGACTCATTGGCATTTTTATGAAATGGAGTTATTTTGCCGAGAATAAGTCGCGTTAGCAAGTTAGCTTAGCATCCATGTTAGAGTGTAGTTGAGAGAGGGGGCAAGAAAAGAAGCCAGCGTCACTTCTCACCATGGTCCTGGTTAAATCCCGCGTAAAGGAGCCCGTTTCCTTGTGGATTCGACAGCAGGGAATTCATTGTTTCTCCAAGAGCGGCCCGATTCCGATGAAGTTGCTGTTGGTGAATTATCAAACAGCTAGCTAGCTCGCTAACGTCATGATTTGCAGCGTCCTGTGTGGAAGAGATGATACAACAACGCTGGTTCCTGTCGGCCTGTGTGTCCAAATCACTGGGTGTCGCCTTTTCAATTGTATGTCATGCATTCCGCTTTAAACATACATCAATGCTTTTAAAATGCTTGCTTGTATGGAAATCGGCTACTTGTTAATGATTGCGTCCCCTGATGAAAGTTCAACAATTGATTTCAAACACTTCTGAGATCAAGTGCAAAACAAAAACAAATAGCGCCATTCGAATTGCATTTAAAAAAACAAAAACCTAATCATTTAAAAAAAGTAATCATACACTTTGTAATCGCATTTAAAAAAACAAAAACCTAATCATTTTAAAAGTAATCATACACTTTGTAAAGCGTTATCTTTAGACTAAGACTGGGATTGGGTCTGCCATAGTCACTTGAAATGGTCTTTCAATGGCATTTGCATTTTAAAAAAAGATAACACTGATTCGTTTTTTTCCCGGTCTGTGTTAGGAGATGGGCTGATCAATACATATCAGTAGGCTATAGCAGTGGTTCTCAAATGGGGGTACTTGAAGGTATGCCAAGGGATTTTTCTTTAAATATTCGAAAAATAGCAACAATTCAAAATTCCTTTTTAAATATATTTATTGAATAATACTTCAACAAAATATGACTGTAAGTTCATAAACTGTGAAAAGAAATGCAACAATGCAATATTCAGTGTTGACAGCTAGATTTTTTGTGGACATTGATGTAATATTGATGTTAAAGATTTCTTTTTTTGTGAAGAAATGTTTAGAATTAATTTCGTGAATCCAGATGGATCTCTATTATGATCCCGAAAGAGGGCACTTTAAAGGCCTACTGAAATGAGATTTTCTTATTTAAACGGGAATAGCAGGTCCATTCTATGTGTCATACTTGATCATTTTGCGATATTGCCATATTTTTGCTGAAAGGATTTAGTAGAGAAAATCGACGATAAAGTTCGCCACTTTTGGTACTTCCTGAAAAGGCCTCGCCTTTACTGGAAGTCGCAGACGATGACGTCGCAAGTGTGGGGGCTCCTCACATATACACATTGATTTTAATGGGAGCCTCCAACCAAAACAGTTATTCGGACCGAGAAAACGACAATTTCCCCATTAATTTGAGCGAGGATGAAAGATTTGTGTTTGAGGATATTGATAGCGACATACTAGAAAAAAAAAACGAGTTAAAAAAAAAAACGTGATAGCATTGGTACGTATTCCGATGTTTTTAAACACATTTACTAGGATAATTCTGGAAAATCCCTTATCTTTCTATTGTGTTGCTAGTGTTTTAGTGAGTTTAATATTACCTGATAGTTGGAGGGGTTTGTCCACGGGTGTGTTGACGCCAATGTCTCACGGGTGTCGACGGCAGCTGTACGGACGACACAAGCTCAGCTGATATTTGGTAAGTGGCGACTTTTTAACCACAATTTTCTCAGCGAAACATGCTGGTTGACATTCGGTTCGGATCCATGTCTGCTTGACCGCGCTCTGATCCATAGTAAAGTTTCAGCTCCGGGAATTTTAAACAAGGAATCACTGTGTGTTTGTGTGGCTAAAGGCTAAAGCTTCCCAACTCCATCTTTCTACTGTGACTTCTCCAATAGTAATTGCAAAAGATTCAGCAACACAGCTGTCTGAAAAACTGTATAATTATGCCGTTAAAGCAGACGACTTTTACCTGTGTGTGTGCATAGCGCTCATACTTCCTAAAAACCTGTGACGTCCTGCGTACACGTCATCATTACACGACGTTTCCAAAACGAAACTCCCGGGAAATTTAAAATTGTAATTTAGTAAACTAAAAAAGCCGTATTGGCATGTGTTGCAATGTTAATATTTCATCATTGATGTATAAACTATCAGACGGCTTGGTGGGTAGTAGTGGGTTTCAGTAGGCCTTTAAGTTGATCATTACTTCTATGTGTAGAAATCTTTATTTATAATTGAATCACTTGTTTGTTTTTCAACAAGTTTTTAGTTATTTTTATATCTTTTTTTCCAAATAGTTCAAGAAAGACCACTACAAATGAGCAATATTTTACACTGTTACACAATTAAATAAATCAGAAGCTGATGTCATAGTGCTGTCTTTTACTTCTTCAACTCTTTTTTTCAACCAAAAATGCTTTGCTCTGATTAGGGGGTGCGTGAATAAAAAAATTGTTCATGGGGGTACATCACTTAAAAAAGGTTGAGAACCACTGGGCTATAGGATCAATAACGTGATGAGATCGATATTTTCAGGGGGGTTTTCAAAAATATTTTGTTGTTGTTCATGCTAATAATTGCTTACGTTTAGTTATTCTGCACAATATACATTATTTTACCATGAATTGATGAAGGGACAAGCGGTAGAAAAGGGATGGATGATTAATGTGGACCCTGAGTTAAAGTTAAAGTTGAAAAACGTATTTGGGTGTTACCATTTAGTGGTCAATTGTACGGAATATGTACTGAACTGTGCAATCTACTAATAAATGTCTCAATCAATCAATCAAAACTTGTTTTTATTTTCTTTGCCATTTGGACAAGTGTGTGCTATACAGATTTGCTCTGCAGGGGTAAAGTGTGAAATATTTCTCTTGTTGCATAGTTGAAGTTTTTAACTTCATTTGATTTTTTTTTATTATGTCTTTGGTGAAGCCAGACTGGACCAGGAGGGGATAGAAAGGGAGAGGGAGACATCAACAAAAATTGAACTGCACCACATCAGCAAATAGCTATACATACATAGTTCCGATAATCATGAATAATGTCAGAGAAGAAAAGTAGAGTATGACAATAATACAGATCGTTATCACTGTGCTAATGTGACTGCCACTGCTGCTACACTATAGTATACTATACACTATAGTATATTATAAGAATATACTAGAATAATAATGCTAAATGGAACATTTTTCAATCAGTGGAATTGTGTGTGTGTGTGTGTGTGTGTGTGTGTGTGTGCGTGCGTGCGTGTGTGTGTGTGTGTGTGTGTGTGTGTGTGTGTGCGTGCGTGCGTGCGTGCGTGCGTGCGTGCGTGCATGCGTGCGTGCGTGTGCAAAACCATTGAAGTTGGCACATTGTGTAAATGGAAAAATAAAAACAGAATACAATGATTTGCAAATTCCTTTCACTTTATATTCCACTGAATAGACTGCAAATACAAGATATTTAATTTTCGAAAAGAGAAACTTTTTAATTTTTTTTTTGCAAATAATCATTAACTTAAAATTTAATGGAAGCAACACATTGCAAAAAAGTTGGCACAGGGGCATTTTTACCACCGTGTTACATGGCCTCTCCTTTTAACAACACTCAATAAACGTTTGGGAACTGAGGAGACCATTTTTTGAAGCTTTTCAGGTGGAATTCTTTTACCATTCTTACTTGATGTACAGTTTAAGTTATTCGACAGTCGATCTGGGGTCTCCGTTGTCATATTTTACGCTTGATAATGCGCCACAAACTTTCAATGGGAGACAGGTCTGGACTACAGGCAGGCCAGTCTAGTACCCACACTCTTTTACTATGAAGCCACGCTGTTGTAATACGTGCAGAATGTGGCTTGGCATTGTCTTGCTGAAATAAGCAGGGGCGTCCATAAAAAAGACGTTCCTTGGATGGCAACATATGTTTATCCAAAACCTGTATGTACCCTCCATTGATCCATTTTCTACTGCTTATTCCCTTTTGGGGTCGCGGGGGGCGCTGGCGCCTATCTCAGCTACAATCGGCTGGAAGGTGGTGTACACCCTGGACAAGTTGCCACCTCATCGCAGGGCCAACACAGATAGACAGACAACATTCACACTCACATTCACACTAGGGCCAATTTAGTGTTGCCAATCAACCTATCCCCAGGTGCATGTCTTTGGAAGTGAGAGGAAGCCGGAGTACCCGGAGGGATCCCACGCATTCCCGGGGAGAACATGCAAACTCCAAACAGGAAGATCCCGAGCCTGGGATTGAACCCAGGACTGCAGGACCTTCGTATTGTGAGGAAGACGCACTAACCCCTCTTCCACCGTGAAGCCCCCTGTATGTACCTTTTAGCATTAATGGTGCCTTCACAGATGTGCAAATTACACATGCCTTGGGCACTAATACACCCCTATACCATCACAGATGCTGGCTTTTGAACTTTGCACCTAAAACAGTCCAGATGTTTCTTTTCCGCTTTAGGCACGACTTCCACAGTTTCAAAAAACAATTCAAAATGTGGACTCATCAGACCACAGAACACTTTTTCACTTTGTATCAGTCCATCTTAGATGATCTCGGCCCAGCGAAGCCGGTGGCGTTTCTGGGTGTTGTTGATAAATGGCGTTTGCTTTGCATTGTAGAGTTTTAACTTGCACTTACAGATGTAGCGACGAACTGTCGTTACTGACAGTGGTTTTCTAAAGTGTGGTGATATCCTTTATACACTGATGTTGGTTTTGATGCAGGGATCGAAGGTCACAGTCATTGCTGCTTACGTGCAGTGATTTCTCAAGATTTTTTTAACCTTTTGATGATATTTTGGACCGTAGATGGTAAAATCCCTAAATTCCTCGCAATAGCTCTTTGAGAAATCCATCCATCCATCCATTTCTACCGCTTATTCCCTTTGGGGTTGCTGGTGCCTGTCTCAGCTACAATTGGGCGGAAGGCGGCGTACACCCTGGACAAGTCGCCACTTCATCGCAGGGCCAACACAGATAGACAGAAAACATTCACACACTAGGGCCAATTTAGTGTTGCCAATCAACCTATCCCAGGTGCATGTCTTTGGAAGTGGGAGGAAGCCGGAGTACCCAGAGAGAATCCTCGCAGTCACGGGGAAGACATGCAAACCCCACACAGAAAGATCCCTAGCCCGGAATTGAACGCTGACTACTCAGGACTTTCGTATTGTGATGCAGACGCACTAACCCCTCTCCCACCGTGAAGCCTCTTTGAGAAATGTTGTTCTTAATCTGTTCGACAATTTGCTTGTTTGTGGATGACTGATCATTTCATGGAAGCTGCTTTTATACCGAATCATGGCATCCACCTGGTCCCAATTAGCCTCTTCACCTGTGGTATGTTCCAAATAAGAGTTTGATGAGCATTCCTCAACTTTCTCAGTATTTTTTGCCACTTGTTTCAAGTTTTTGGGAACATTTTGCAGGCATCAAATTCCAAATGAGCTAATAGTTGCAGAAAATAACAAAGTTTACCAGTTCGAACGTTAAGTATCTTGTCTTTAGAGAGTATTGAATTGAATATAGGTTGAAAAGGATTTGCAAATCATTGTATTCTGTTTTTATTTATGATTTAGAAAACGTGCCAACTTCACTGGTATAGGATTTTTACATATGTGTATATATTTTTACTTCAATTTATAAAAATGTTCTCAATAAATGTGCAATCTTTCTTTCTGTAATGCATAGCACTGATCAGATTGACTTCCGAATTAATCATCGAATCAATCAGTGTCATAATATTTTAGTTGATAACTTTTTTTGTAGACCAAGCGTTTGGGTAGTGAGCATTATTTTGTTTGCAACGTTGTATCATATTCCCTCAACCTTATTGCTTAAAATTATTTCATAACATGCTGGATGTTGGAAATATTACAAAGACATGTTTTGTGGTACAGTAAATAAAACAATTTGTTTTTGGAAAAAAATGTTACGGTAGTATCAGTTAAAAATAATTACCTATATAGGTTCAGTATTCAGTGGCAGCATGGTGATGCAGTGCTTCGCGCTCGTGCCTCACATCGAGAAGGTCCTGGGTTCCATTCTCTGGCTCTGAGTTTGCATTTTCTCCCAGTTACAACACTGGACACCAAATGAAAAAAAATGTTTGCCCTCAAGTGACACAGATTGGATATTTTTTTCCAGTCTAAACGCTCCAAAGTGCTTTAAATCTGATATTTTCCATCAGATTTGGGCCTCATCAGGAGGTAGTCCAAATCTGTTAGGAATCTAATCTTTTCAACCATGACTGCAGTCTAAACAGCAAAGCAACCCGTTTGCGAATATTACGTCATCTGTGATTGCGCTACATCATCCATGTGCCGCACCATCACTTTCCTTTTCACAATTCTGCAATTGATTTCCATTATCGGACTACTTCTTCCACACAACAGTCACGTCACAAACCCATTAACACGCTGACCTGTGGCGTTCGACTTCCTGTGTTTTCGCTTTAGCGAGCTGCACGTGTACAGTAAGTGACATCGAGGCCACAGTGCAACCACACTGGGATCTGTGCCAGTTTATACTGCAGTCTGATAAAGATCACGTTGTACTTATAATCCAAACAGTCAATCTGATTTGGTCCACTTTGGCCTCCAGTGTAAACATAGTCTTTGACCTCCACGTCTCGGGTCAGCCTTACTTTGCTCCCTGCCTGATAAATTGTTGATGAGTTTGAACTTTCCTTCTTCCTTTTTCTTATTTCTTTCTTATTCCTTATTCAAATATTCTTGGTGTGTAATTGGATAAGCCTTCCTTCTTTCTCTGCATTCTCTCATCCTTTCTTTTCCACTTTTATTTAGCTTTGGCATGTTGTTGTCTTGATTCTTTCTCTCTAAACTCTACAATTACAGATAGATACCAACATTACATTAAAACATGCTTATTTGCTTTAAATAGACAACGATTCTGGAAGACAATCACCTCTTTGAAGACTTTTTGAACCCAATTATTTAAAAATTGTAGGATTAATCTACTTTTCATTTCAATTTTAGCTAATTTAGACCCCGACTAAACATTTCTAGCAAGCACATGGCTAGCAACCCCGTCTTTGAAGAGTTAGACACACATAAAAACATATGTTGCATAAAAGTGGAAAACGTTTACATAATTGATCAAAATGTAACAAAATGGTACCGACCGTTTTTAAAGATACACACTGATTTTCAGACTACGGAACACATTTTATTTTTAAATTATGGGATTAGGTTAAAATTATTCATAAAGATCAATCAATCAATCAATCAATGTTTATTTATATAGCCCTAAATCACAATTGTCTCAAAGGATTGTACAAATCACTACGACTACGACATACTCGGAAGAACCCACATAGGGGCAAGGAAAACTCACACCCAGTGGGCAGGGAGAATTCACACCCAGTGGGACGCCAGTGACAATGATGACTATGAGAACCTTGGAGAGGACCTCAAATGTGGGCAACCCCCCCCCTCTAGGGGACCGAAAGCAATGGATGTCGAGCGGGTCTAACATGATACTGTGAAAGTTCAATCCATAGTGGGTCCAACACAGCCGCGAGAGATCTTTAAAATGACACAATTGTAACAAATCTAAATATAGTTTTAAACCAAATTTTCATAAATTGAAATGTTTGGGGGTCAGGATTGAGGAATGCAATTTCTCAATAGAAAGTATCCTAAAAATTATTTTGTATTCATCTTACCACATTAAATTAATGCCCTGGGTTTTAAACAGATCTTAATCTAACCTCTGGGAAAATCCAAATCTGGATATTTAATTGTTTTGGCCCGAGCTCACCTAAGATGGACTGATGCAATGTGGAAAAGTGTTCTGTGGTCTGACGAGTCAACATTTCAAATTATATTTGGAAACAGAGGATGTGGTGTCCTCCAGAACAAATATGAAAATAACCATTCAGATTGTTATAGGCGCAAAGTTCAAAAGTAAGCAACTGTGATGGTATGGGGGTGTATTAGTGCCCAAGGCATGGGTAACTTACACATCTGTGAAGGCACCATTAATGTTGAAAGGTCCATACAGGTTTTGGAGCAACATACGTTGTCATCCAAGCAACGTTATCATGGACGCACCTGCTTATTTCAGCAAGACAAGTGTTACAACAGCGTGGTTTCGTAAAAAAAAAGAGTGTGGGTACTTTCCTGGACTGTGTGGCGCATTATGAAGCGTAAAATACGACAGCGGAGACCCCGGACTGTTGACCGACTGAAGCTCTACATAAAACAAGAATGGGAAAGAATTCCACTTTCAAAGCTTCAACAATTAGTTTCCTCAGTTCCCAAACGTTATATTGAGTGTTGTTAAAAGGAAAGGTGATGTAACAGAGTGGTGAACATGCCCTTTCCCAACTACTTTGGCACGTGTTGCAGCCATTAAATTCTAAGTGAATTATTATTTGCAAAAAACAATAAAGTTTATGAGTTTGAACATCAAATATCTTGTTTTTGTAGTGCATTTAATTGAATAAGGGTTGAAAAGGATTTGCAAATCATTGTATTCCGTTTAAATTTAAATCTAACACAATTTCCCAACTCATATGGAAACGGGGTTTGTATATATATATATATATATATATATATATATATATATATATATATATATATATATATATATATATATATATATATGTGTGTGTATGGTTATATATATTTATATACATATGTATATATATATCTATATGTATATAGATATATATACATAGGTATATATATATATATACTGTATATGTGTTTGTGTATATATATATATATATATATATATATGTATGTATATATATATATATATATATATATATATATATATATATATATATATATATATATATATATATATATATGTATATATGTCTTGATTGGATTATCCAGAGAATAGTGCTCGATACCGTGGTAGAGCGCAATATGTAGGTGTGGGAAAAAAATCACAAGACTACTTCATCTCTACAGAACTGTTTCATGAAGGGTTCCCTCAATCATCAGGAGATCTCATGAAACAGTACAGTTCTGTAGAGATGAAGTAGTCTTGTGATTTTTTTCCCACACCTACATATATATATATATATATATATATATGTGTGTGTGTGTATGTGTAAAATGGCCTCAATTACATTAACCCAAAACATTTACTGTATTTAGTTTTAATATGGGACAGCATGGTGGAGGAGGGGTTAGTGGAGGGGTCGGGAACCTTTTTGGCTGAGAGAGCCAAGAAGCTAAATATTTTAAAATGTATTTCCGTAAGAGCCATGTAATATTTATTTTAACACTAAACACAACTAAACGCGTGCATTTTTAAGTAAGACCAACATTTGTAGAGTAGAATAGGTCTCTTATTCTTTTTAATAACATTGTTATTCTGAAGCTAACTGTGGAGGGGGCGTGGCCTGTGGGCCTGCAGCGAAGCAGGGTGTTGCCAGCACCGGCCTCGAAATCAGCGACAGGTGCGTAGATGGCCCACCTGGGCCTTGTTATCTAATCATCTGTCGCAATGTTATAAGCAGCAGCCAGGAGGAGAGACGGGGTTGGGGTTGTGGCTGGAGCCAGAGCGTGAGCGAGAACAAAAGAGAAAAAGACAAATTGTTGGAAAGCAACTGAGAGACTTATTGAATAATAAAACAATATTGTAACCCTGAAACAGGCTCTCATGTTGGTGATTGGTGGTCTTAAGAACCCCCTGGAGGGAAAGACCCACACTAACCAATAATAAATAAATTACTTCTTACCATTAATGCAGTTTCTTGAACATAAAAATGCATGAGAATGTTATATAATTTGAACTTTATTTTTAACAGTGTGAATACAAGTGGAATTATTCAATACTTATCGTGTTAAGCAATGTCAGCTCAGATTTATCCGAGAGCCGGATGCAGTCATCAAAAGAGCCACATCTGGCTCGCGAGCCATAGGTTCCCTACCCCTGGGTTAGTGCGTCTGCCTCACAATACGAAGGTCCTGAGTAGTTCTGGGTTCAATCTTAAACTGGGTTTTAAGCTCTGGATCTTTCTGTGTGGAGTTTGCATGTCCTGCCCGTGACTGTGTGGGTTCCCTCCAGGTACTGCGGCTTCCTCCCACCTCCACAGATTGATTGGCAACACTAAATTGGCCCTAGTGTGTGAATGTGAGTGTGAATGTTGTCTGTCTATCTGTATTGGCCCTGCGGTGAGGTGGCGACTTGTCCAGGGTGTACCCCGCCTTCCACCCGATTGTAGCTGAGATAGGCACCAACGCCCTCCGCGACCCCAAAGGGAATAAGCAGTAGAAAATGGATGGAAGTTTTAATATGTTATGTATATTGTATTTCAACTTTACTGTGGCCTGATTGATTGTACAGATATGGTGTTGTTTCTGCTGGGCAAGTATGCCTGACGCGCCTCCTACAGCACCTTGGGTAAGCTGCAGGGTCGTCAGCCGGGGAACATCGCTCATTGGAGTTTCGCTCTCTTTAACCCCGGAACGCCTCCTGGTGGCGGAGCGGTGGCAGGGACGTCTCTCTGCCACCCCTTGCAGCTGACCCATCTTATTGCCTCGACCCCCAGTACTTATCTCTCCTCCTCAGCCACAACCAGAAACTTCCCTTTTCTGCTTCCTCAGCAAGGGCCTTTGTTTCCCTTTGGAGCTTAGCCCCAGTCAATCCCACATCTCGGAGCAGCCTTATGGTTGATGTACCGACGAAGCCCCGACAGCCTACTTCCACAGGGTAGATGGTAGTGGACCAGCCTGCCTCTCTGCACTCAGCAGCCAGATCTGCATACTTGGCTGCTTTGCGCTCGTATGCTGCCTGGATTCCCTCCTCCCAGGTGATGGTAAGCTCAACCAGCATGGCAGACTTGGTAACAGCAGACCACAGCACAATGTCTGGGCGGAGTGAAGTGGTGGTGATCTCACGGGGGAATTGGAGCTGTTTGCCAATGTCAGCCCTCATACTCCAGTCCCTTGCCAGAGAGAGGACACTGCGGTGGCCTCTTCGGCTGGTGTCTCCTTTGCCTTCCCCTTGCCTCACAAACATGACAGAACGTTGCTTGGCTATGGGTTGGCTGTTGGCCTCTCGTCTACTGCTCTCCAGGATTTCTGCCAGTTTCATCAGGACTTGATCATGCCGCCATCTGAAGCGACCCTGTGTCAGCCCGAGCTTGCAGCCTGATAGCAAGTGCTGCAGGCTGGCGTTGGGAGCACCACACAGAGGACAGCTCTCCTCCTGGCCGTACCACTGGTGGAGGTTTCTAGGGCATGGCAAGGTGTCATAAGTTGCCCTGAGTAGGAAGCTGAGTCTGGCTTGGGGCATCTTCCATAGGTCGGCCCAGCTGATGGGTCTGCTGAGGGTACCTTCCCAAGTGGTCCATCTTCCTTGGCGACCTTGAGACACGGCCTTGATGGTATATTGCTCCTGGTTCGCCCTTGAGACCTCCTCCACAACCATGGCTCTGCGTTCCCTCTTTGTGGCCTTGGACCAAAGGCGTAGCCACCAGTATATTTATCATGCTGTCATGTTTGATGACAATAAAGCATTGTATAGTCTATCCAATGGGTTTTATGAAATTGCATTAATGCATTTCCAACAATCGATTATATTTGTCTTTGCTACACTCATTCCAATACATGTGCTTAGATATTTTTGTCCCTCCTCTTCCGGGGGCTTGTATACATTATTTATGTGTGCCCATATTTTGGTGTTACACCTCGTGAACTCCATCCATCCATCGATTTTCTACCGCTTATTGCTTTTGGTGTTGCGGGGGGCGGAGTACCCGGAGGGAACCCACGCAGTCACGGGGAGGACATGCAAACTCCACATATAAAGATCCCGAGCCCAGGATTGAACCCAGGACTACTCAGGACCTTCGTATTGTAAGGCAGACACACTATCCCCTCTTCCATCGTGATGGCCCCTCGTGGACCCCAATATGAGTATTACCTATCTCTCGGAAATGCTTTTTTCATTTTATTTTAGTTTTTTCATTGCAACATGAAAGTGTTAATATGCGAGCAATACGACACCATATTGGTAGAGCTATACGTTGCTGCGTCTTAATGGGGGAAATTCAGGGTGCAAGTGCAACAGACTTTGATTAAATTCTGATGTATTTCAACTTGTGTTGTGAAATTATTATTTTTTTAAGCCAAATTCATCCCACATTTGAACTTGTGATCATGCATAATCACAAATTGTTGAATATTATTCGAATCATTAACTCAAGTTTCTCTCACTTTGCTACATTTTTTCACATTTTGTGAATGTTGGATTTAAATATGAATGTTAAACCTAGATGTTTTAACGTCTCGGCAAGTGCAAGGCTAATATTTAGAAAATATGCAAATTTCTCACTGTTCCCGCGCCTCTCAGCCCGCAAAGACACGCCCACATCTCTGCCTGTAGCGCAGTGAATGCGGAAGTACATGTAGAGCGAAACACGGCAGATAATTAATGATATAGAAGGCATATAACGATGCATGTCGTGGACAAGTTTTTGTTCCAAACCGGTGTGTGTACATGGGGTGTGTGGTAAAGAGATGAAAATTGACGTTTCCGCCTTGAAAGCGATCAGACAGGAGTGAGCGCTTTACTTCAGACCAACGAATGTCGTTGAAGAAAATAACTCCAACATGTGCATTTAGTTGTGCTACTTCATGATTGTGTCACCTGAGAACATTAGTTTGCTGGAAACTATTGCGGTAGTGTTAAATTGTCACCAGCGCTTTAAATTCTGATATTAGTATCTTAATCTTGTCTTCAATGGACTAAAGCAGTGGTTCTCAACCTTTTTTCACTGCAGTCATGCCAGCCGCACTTAAATCTGAAATGTGCCTATACGTTAGACATTACGGTAATTGAGCTAGTAAATTCATATAAAATATGTAAAGCACTGAAATAAAAAATATAAGAGATGTATCTCAACCAACTCATATAGGACTATCATCCTGTAATGTTTGGGGTCAATAGGTCACATGACCTGGAAGCTATTGAGCTAAAAAGTAATAAAAAAAAGTAATACATTCATATAAAATATGTAAAGCAATGAAATTGATATATAAGAGGTTAATCTCAACCAACCCATATAGGACTATCATCCTGCACTATTTGGGGTCAATAGGTCACATGAACTGGAAGCTATTGAGCAAAAACGCTAATATTTACACGAATAAATGTATATAAAATGTGTAAAGCAATGAAATTGAAATAAAAGAGGTGTATCTCAACCAACCAATATAGGATTATTATCCTGCAATGTTTGGGGTCAATTGGTCACATGACCTGGAAGTTATTGAGATAAAAAGCTCATATTTACAGGAATTAATTCATATAAAATATGTAAAGCATGGAAATTGAAATATAAGAGGTGTATCTCCAGTAGCTCATATAGGAATATTATCCTGCATTGTTTGGGGTCAATAGGTCACATGACCTGGAAGCTATTGAGCAAAAACGCTAACATTTACAGGAGTAAATTTATATAAAATATGTAAAGCAATGAAATTGAAATAAAAGAGGTGTATCTCAACCAACCCATATAGGATTATTATCCTGCAATGTTTGGGGTCAATTGGTCACATGACCTGGAAGCTATTGAGCAAAAACGCTAATATTTACAGGAGTAAATTTATATAAAATATGTAAAGCAATGAAATTGAAATAAAAGAGGTGTATCTCAACCAACCCATATAGGATTATTATCCTGCAATGTTTGGGGTCAATTGGTCACATGACATGGAAGCTATTGAGCTAAAAAGCTCATATTTACAGTAATGAATTCATATAAACTATGGAAAGCATTGAAATAGAAATACAAGAGTTGGATCTCCAATAGCCCTTATAGGACTATTATCCGGCCACGTTTGGGGTCAATAAGTCACATGACCTGGAAGCTATTGAGCTAAAATGCTAATATTTAAAGAGATATATTCACATAAAATATGTAAAGCATTGAAATTGAAATAAAAGAGGTGTATCTTCACTAGCCCATATCGGACTATCACTTTGCACTGTATGGGGTCAATAGGTCACATGAACAGGGAGCTATTGAGCTAGGACAAATCACCACTCACACACACATCTTCATACACACAACACCACCACACACACCGATTATATTTCTATTTCAATGCCTTACATACTTTATATGAATTTATTATTGTAAATATGAGCTTTTTAGCTCAATAGCTTACAGGTCATGTGACTTATTGACCCCAAACATTGCAGGATAATAGTCCTTCAAGAGCTATTGGAGATACACCTCTTACATTTCAATTTCCATACTTTACACATTTTATAGGAATTTATCTCTTTATAAATCAGCGTTTTTGCTCAATAGCTTCGAGGTCATGTGACCAATTGACCCCAAACATTGCAGGATAATAGTCCTATAAGGGTTGGTTGAGATACACCTCTTATATTTCAGTTTCATTGCTTAACATATTTTATATGAACTAATTCCTGTAAATATGAGCTTTTTAGCTCAATAGCTTCCAGGTCATGTGACCTATTGACTCAAACATTGCAGGATAATAGTCCTATATGGGTTGGTTGAGATACACCTCTTATATTTCAGTTTCATTGCTTTACATATTTTTAATTAATTTATTCCTGTAAATACGGGCTTTTTAGCTCAATAGCTTCCAGGTCATGTGACCTATTGACCCCAAATAGTGCAGGATGATAGTCCTATATGGGTTGGTTGAGATACACCTCTTATATTTCTATTTCAATGCTTAACATATTTTATATGAATTTATTCCTGTATATATGAGCGTTTTTGGTCAATAACTTCCAGGTCATGTGACCCATTGACCCCAAACAGAGCAGGATGACAGTCCTATATGGGTTGGTTGAGATACACCTCTTACATTTAAATTTCCATGCTTTACATATTTTATATTCATTTATTCCTGTAAATAATAGCATTTTTGCTCAATA
Organism: Nerophis ophidion; assembly: GCF_033978795.1. Lineage (NCBI taxonomy): Eukaryota > Metazoa > Chordata > Actinopteri > Syngnathiformes > Syngnathidae > Nerophis > Nerophis ophidion. The sequence goes on from NC_084618.1 coordinate 44,577,749, forward strand.
GCTTCCAGGTCATGTGACCTATTGACCCCAAACATTGCAGGATAATAGTCCTATAAGAGCTATTGGAGATGCACCTCTTATATTTCTATTTCAATGCTTTACATATTTTATATGGATTTATTCCCGTAAATAATAGTGTTTTTGCTCAAAAGCTTCCAGGTCATGTGACCTATTGACCCCAAACAGTGCAGGATGATAGTCCTATATTGGCTAGTGGAGATACACCTCTTATATTTCAATTTCCATGCTTTACATATTTTATATGAATTTATTAGCTCAATTCCTGTAATGTCAAACGTATAGGCGCATTTCAGATTCAAGTGCGGCTGGCTTGACCGCAGTCTTTTTTCAATGATGTACCCCCTGGGAATTTTTTTTTAATTCAAGTGCCCCCTCATCAGAGCAAAGAATTTTTGGTCAAAAAAAAGGGATAAAGAAGTAAAATACAGCACTATGTCATCAGTTTCTGATTTAATAAATTGTATAACAGTGCAAAATATTGCTCATTTGTAGTGGTCTTTCTTAAACCATTTGGGAAAAAATAACTAAAAATAACTAAAAACTTGTTGAAAAATAAGCAAGTGATTCAATTATACATAAAGACTTTTACACATAGTAGTAATCATCAACTTAAAGTACCCTCTTTGGGGATTGTAATAGAGATCCATCTGGATTCATGAACTTAATTCTAAACATTTCTTCACAAAAAGACATCTTTAACATCAATATTTATGGAATATGTCCACAAACAAACTAGCTGTCAACACTGAATATTGCCATACTTGCCAACCCTCCCGGATTTTCCGGGAGACTCACGAAATTCAGCGCCTCTCCCGAAAACCTCCTGGGACAAATTTTCTCCCGAAATTCAGGCGAAGCTGGAGGCCACGCCTCCTCCAGCTCAATGCTGACCTGCCCGATGACGTTATAACTGTAGAATGATCGAGGGCGAGTTTTTGGTTTCTTATGTGGGTTTATTGTTAGGCAGTTTCATTATCGTCCTCCCAGCGCGGTTAAACAACACACAACAGCAGTCCTAATTTGTCTACCTAAAGCAGTTCGTCTGCCGAACAGCAATGTGTTTTGATACTCTTAAACAGGACAAATACTGCCATCTATTGTACATGCATATGGTTAGAAAAACAAGGATGGAATATTCAACCCTCAACTCAACAATGAGTAGATGAGTGTTATGTGTGTGTAAATAAATGAACACTGAAATTCAAATATTTTTTTATTTATATATACATATATATATATAATACAATAAAAATAAATATATATATATAGCTATAATTCACTGAAAATCAAGTTCTTATATTATATATATATGAAATACTTGACTTGGTGAATCTATGAAAATAGCGGTAAATATACTCCTCACTTCTTAACCACGCCCCCCACCTCCCGAAATCGGAGGTCTCAAGGTTGGCAAGTATGCATTGTTACATATCTTTTCACAGCTTATGAACTTACATTCATATTTTGTTGAAGAATTATTCAATAAATATATTTATAAAGGACTTTTGAATAGTTGCTATTTTTAGAATATTTCTAAAAAATCTCACGTACTCCTTGGCATACCTTCAAGTACCCCCATTTGAGAACCACTGGACTAAACGCTGTATGGTCTTATCAATGAATATGATGTCACAATTTGGCAAGTGGTTCGAAACATGCCGCCTTTCTTTCTTACAGTTACTCCACTCGATTTTCAGCAAAATTGAAATCATTCTTTGGTTGAAGACATTTTATTTTCAACAAGACTCAATGCCGTCAGAACTGAGGAAATGAACCACACAAAACATGAATATACATCCCATGAAATGACACGTTTCATATACTTCTTGTATAGAAAACCTCTTTGGCCACATCAGCTGTAGGGGAATAAGGTAGAAATCTTCTTAACGGCAACTTTGTGACTTCTCTGAAACACATTAGTCAGACATCCACCATCTTTTGTTGCTCTCTGTGTGCCACACCTACTCTTGGCCGCCCTCTCGGAAACGGCACAAAAAAAAGTCCCCCTTATTTACAAAGTTGCATGAATATAACAAATTTGCATCAACATACATTCACTGTGTAGGTATTAAGTTGGATGTATCTATTTGTATTATTTGCACTCTAATTAAATCAATTAATTTACATGTATTCTATCAGGAGCTAGTTATTCTTCCATCTCACTGCACATCCCTTCCACATCAAGGCAGTCAGGTGTGGGCGTGTCTTTGTGCCCTGGGAGGCGTGGTAAGTCGGATATTTGCATATTTAGATTTAAATTTCACGAGCCTTTTAGTTCTTAAGATCAAATTTAGATGCATTAATTTCTACTTCGAATGTGAAGAAAATGTGCTGAATGTAAGTTAAACGTAAAAAATATACATTTGACAAAAGTCAGCAAAATGTGAGAATACATAACCACTCGCTATACATTATGCCTGAATTATGATCAGGATGTACATTGTATCTAATCAAATTGCCAATTTGATGAAGAGGTATCTTAAACGTACCGATCGTTGCTTGTGAATAGAGATGCCCGTCCCTATAGTAAGTGTGTGTATGTACATTTGCATGTTTGTTATTCAGTCGTGTATGTGTGAGTGCCAAGAGTCCTCACAAATTGTATTTTGCTTAATTAATTGTAGGTAACTGAAAAGAAAAATGCGATTGCATTATTTTTATAAGATAGAGATATGATGGAATAAACACCAAGTTCATTAGTCACAAAATGTAGAAGGAGAGTAACAATGAGTAATTACTCGCAGTCCATTCTGACATTACCAAATTAGCGCCGATAAACAATTAGTGGACAAACTTAATTTTATCTTTAATTGTTCAAATCGGCTAAAGCAGCTTCATGCCTGCTTATCTTTACATTGGGGAATCTGAACACTGCAGTCAACCATTTGTAGTCTGCCTGTGATTGGTTAAATGTTGCAAATGGTGGGATAGGAAGTATTGTCTATAATCTATAAATTACAAAATTAAAAGACAATTAAAATCAAGTAAAATGTGTCAAAGAAAAACATTTATTCCCAAAGTCAATGTTTTTTTCCAATTGTACATACTAACCTTATGTAGAACTACGGCAAACATTTCTGGAAAAATACACCTACATTATAAGCATTTTACACTTTCCATTGTCACTTTTTGCTTCAGCACTTGTCAAGTGTTCATGAGCAGATTTTTTTAAACTCAGTTATTCATGTGTATTTTTGTCCCCTTATTAAGGAAGACATTTGTAGAAGATCCGTTTGGTTGTATAAACTATGCATGGACAAGCCTGCGATGCCTTTTAAGGCCGTGTAAACTGGAAAAAGCTTTGTTACAGACAGCACAAACATACGGCCTCTCGCCAGTGTGAGTCCGCATGTGCAACGTGAGAAAACACGACTGGACAAAACCTTTTTCACAGACGCCACATTTAAAGGGCCTTTCTCCGGTATGGTATCTGCGATGGATCTTAAGTTCTGCGGCAGATCTGAAAGACTTGTCGCAGTCGTCGCACTTGAAAGGTCTTTCGCCTGTATGAATCAAAGTATGCCTCACAAGAGCATCTTTACCGAAAAAACCCTTTCCACAGTGCTCACATGGGAAGCGCATGCCTTTGTGGTGGAAGTTATCGTGTTTCAGGAGGCATCTCCTTGAGGTGAAGCTCTTCCCGCACTGAGCGCATGCGAATGATGGCAGGGCTTTATCACTCAGCGGTTCGCCAGACTGATGCACGCGCTCGACATGCCTGGTCAAAGTGATGCCATGTCGGAATTTCTTGCCGCACTCCCAACATAGGAATGGATACGCCTTGGTGTGTTTTTTCTGGTGCTCCAAAAGGTCGGAATACGATCGGAATCTTTTTGTGCAGTGGGGGCACTGAAACGGCTGGTAGCCAGTGTGTTTCCACTCATGTCTGATGAACCGCTTTAAACTGGCAAACGTTGTCTGGCAGTGGGTGCATGTAAAAGGCTCGGTGGGATTATGGACGTCAATGTAGTGCTTATGCAGCGACTTGAACACGGGGAAGTTCTCGTCACATTGGTTGCACTGGAACGGCGTGTGCGATTCCTTGTGCATGGACAAAGCCTCCGAGTCACGCACAAGTTTCATGCACACCTCGCAGTAGAGCGGGTTGTGCGTTTGCTTGTGGGAGTCTAATGTTGATTTGTACTTGAAAGCCTTGTCGCACTCATTGCAACGAAAACAGTGCCTAATGTCATCGGGTTGATCGGGGTCCACCTGCTGCTCGTTGTAGCAGATGTTTCGTAAATGAAACCTAAACGTTTGCTTGCACTTGAACTCCACACTGCAGTGAGGACAGTAGAATGGACCGTCTAAAATACTTTTTGTGTCATCTGGGCTGTTTTCTCCCAGTTCTTTGGCAGACATCTTTTCTTCAGCGTGTGAGTAATCAGAGTGGTCTGCAGCCAATTCTTCATTAGCTGGATCACAAATACGTATGCATGACTTGTCGTCTTCTTCACCGGTCACATCCTTGTCTGTCAGGGCTTCAATCGGATTTGTCCCACTTTGACATTTGTGTTGCTGTAAGTACCGATGACTCTTGTAACTTCTTTGACACAGTGTGCAAGAGTAATGTAGCTCTTTTGAGTGCTGAGTCATGTGGCGCTCCATGAATTTGACATTACTCAGTACTTTGCCACAGACTTTGCAAGTTCTCTCATCCAGGTCATTGCTTTCAGCTGGGTCAAGGGACCCCGAGAACCTTCCAGGGCTGTGGCCACCACTGTCGGCAGGTGTTTCAGATTTTCTCCACTGGGACAGAAGGCGCTTCATCTTGAGCCCACGGTTCTTTCGCATTGGTCTTTTTAGCAAATCAATATCTGGATCCGTTGCACCAGCTGGCATTTGGAAGTCTTCATCGTCAAGACGTTTTTTTTTCCTACCACGTCTGTTTGGCGTTTTTCCTATGTTGTCAAGCACTGTCACTTTCCCATCCTCCCCAATGATCAGAGTTTCAGAAAGTTGTTCATGGTGGTCGTCCATTTCACAATCAACGCCATCTGTGCCGACATCCGCTTTCCCCTCATTACTGATTCCCAACCACGGCGTTTGCAGATTCTCTTCAGAAAAGGCCATTTTGTTCTCAGACTCAACCTCCATCTCTTTGCCAACTGTATAAACAAGGCGACTCTCTGTATCCGTTCCTGTCTGCTCATTGACGATTACAACTCTTTTTGCTGGAGGAAGACACAAGGCGGACAAGATGCCGCTATCAACCTCGCAAGAATCTGCAAAGAAGAACAGGGTAAAATTAACGTTCATATACAGTATATAATCCAAAACGTAGGAGCCTGCACGCTGGTATAAACTGGATATTAAAGAAAATCACAAGTCTTTATCCCTTGAAAAGCGGTAAAAAGTGTGATCACACAAGTACACCAATGCAGTAAAATACCACTTAAAATTCAGCAATTTTTGGTTGGTAACACCTAAAAAAATCTTGTCTAAAGTGAATATCAAGTTAGGCTGTCCCAGCACTTGAGTTAAAGGTCCGATAACACGCTGAAAAAAAAGTTAGTTTTGGTCTGTAAGAGAGGTGGGAATCTTTGGGCACCTCACCAGTTGAGTAAAATTCAGGGGCTACAATACATTATTAAATCGATTTATATATCTATAATTATTATATTTTAAAATGCAGCTGAGATAAGCTACAGCACCCCCCGCAACCCCAAAAGGGACAAGCGGTTGAATATGGAGTAATGGATTATTGTATATCATTATATACTCTACAGTTGTGATCAAAATTATTCAACCCCCACACAATTTTGGTGTTTTAGCAAGTTGGACATTTGTTCCTTATTTTGTTTATAGTCATATCAAATAAAGATGTGTCAAATAGACAAATGCAACTTAAATTGTAACACTGTATTTGACAAAATACCAAAAAACGACATTTTTCTTAATATCTCATTGACAAAATTATTCAACCCCTAGTTACATGCATCTTTAGTACTTAGTAGAACACCATTTGGCAGTAATTACATCCAAACGTGATACATAACCGGACACAAGCTTCTTGCAACGATCTACAGGTATTTTAGCCCATTCCTCTTGGGCAAAGGCCTCCAGTTCATTCATATTCTTGGGCTTGCGTGCTGCAACTGCCTTCTTAAAGTCCCACCACAGGTTTTCTATAGGATTTAGGTCTGGCGACTGTGAAGGCCACTCCAAAGTCTTCCAGACTTTCTTCTGCAACCACTCTGATGTTGATTTGGAGGTATGCTTGGGATCGTTGTCCTGTTGGAAGGTCCAACGTCTCCCAAGCCTCAGCTTCGTCACTGACTTCATGACATTTGCAGCTAATATATCCTGGTAGGAAATAGAATTCATAATGCCTTGAACGCGCTGGAGATTCCCGGTACCTGAGGCAGAGAAACAACCCCAGAGCATGATTGACCCCCCCACCATGCTTAACAGTAGGCAAGGTGTTCTTCTCTTTGTAAGCTTCATTTTTTCTCCTCCGCACATAACGATGATTCATAGGCCCAAAGGGTTCGAGTTTAGTCTCATCACTCCATAGAACAGTTTACCAAAACCTTTGGGGTTTGTCCAGATTATTTATGGCATACTGGAGTCTATTTCCTTGTGCCTGGTAGTCAGAAGTGGGGTGCGCCTGGGAGTTCTGGCATGGAGGCCTTTATCTCGTAGTGCGCGCCTTATTGTCTGGGACGAAACCTGCAATGTCCTGTTGTAGTTCCTCAGCTGTGACCCGGGGGTTTTTCACCACTGTGCGCACACAGCATCCTCTTTCTACCACGCCCAGGTAGTGTTTCCACTGTGCTTTTAGCTTTAAACTTGCGAATTATGCTCCCAACTGTGTCTCTTGGAATGTGTAATGTCTTTGGTATTTTCTTATATCCATATCCTTTGTTATGAAGAGAAATTACCTCCTCTCTTGACTTCTTTGACCACTCCCTGGACTTCACCATGTTGCAAATACACCATTGACCATCTACAAGAAGCTGAGCGTCACAGTCTTTTTCAATCAGTTTAATTGTTGCTCGTTATGGTTCTAATCACATCTACAGATGTTTCCAACACCTGATTGAAAAGACCTTATTCAAATTCTGTTCTTAAAGAGTTATGATCTTCAACGGGTTGAATAATTTTGTAAATGAGATATTAAGAAAAATTTCCTTTTTTGTATTTTGTCAAATACAGTGTTACAATTTAAGTTGCATTTGTCTATTTGACACATCTTTATTTGATATGACTATAAACAAAATACGGAATAAATGTCCAACTTGCTAAAACACCAAAATTGTGTGTGGGTTGAATAATTTTGATCACAACTGTATGTATTACATTAAATTAATAATACTGTGTCTAAAAAGCTCCTCCTTTGGCTACTCGCACAGCATATTATACACACACACACACACACACTATATATATATATGTATATATATATACCGTATATATATATGAAAATCATATGAAAATGGCGGCGCGCATGGACGCGACGTTTCAGGCTCTCCCCTTAGGTGCATTGTTTTTATTGTTTTTATATAGTTTATTACTAGCCCAGTCAGCAACTTGCTGGGCGAAGGTTATGTACAGCCGAAACGATTTGTTGGAGATTGGATTGCGGTCTGAGCAGACTATTTCGGTGGATTTTACAAGCCGACACAACATCCCAGAGGAGTTAGCACGTAGCCCTGGAACTCCATGGCTACTGTGCCCGGCGAGGAGGAGGCGGAGGCGAAGACGCCGTGGCCGAAGGGGCGGCGTGTTAGCCAGACTAAAAATGAACCCAAACAGACCACCGATACCAAGTCTATTCCTGGCTAATGCGAGGTCGCTCGCTCCTCATGGTGAAGAGAACAAGATGGACGAGGTGAGGCTCCGTGTAGCACTAAACACTGTGATGGACAGCTGCGCCCTATTGTTTACGGAAACCTGGCTAACGTCCTCAATACCCGACGCTAGCATGGAGCTAACCGGTCACACAGCACACAGACAGGACAAAAACGCAGTGTCTTCCGGCAAGCGGCGTGGGGGTGGACTGCTAACCTACCTAAACAACAAGTGGACTTCTGATTCAAAGGTAGTTAACAGCCACTGTTCCCAAGATCTGGAATATTTTACAGTTAAATGCCGACCCTTCCATCTAGCCAGGGAGCACTCTGCTGTCCTGATCACAAACGTGTATATAGCTCCCGATGCTAACGCTAGCACGGCTGTAGCTCTGTTGCACGATACAATCAGTGCACAACAGAACAAATATCCCGACGGCATCCACATCATAGCGGGGGACTTTAATCATGTCGACCTGAAAAAAGTGCTCCCCAAACTTCACCAGCATGTGAAGTGTGCTACGAGGGGAGCTAACACACTGGACAAAGTCTATTCCAACATAAAAAAAGGATATAGAGCCAAACAACTTCCCCAATTAGGCAAGTCTGACCACATATCCCTGCTCCTTTTGCCAGCTTACACACCAATAAGAAAAAGTGCTCCTATCACAACCAAAACGGTCAAAACATGGCCGGAGGGAGCCATGGAACAGCTGCAGGACTGCTTTGATACAACAGACTGGTCAGTTTTTGAAAACCCAGACTTGGAGCAGTACACAGAAGCAGTCCTGGGGTACATCAAACACTGCATAGACACTGTCACAGTGGACAAGCGCATCCGAGTCTACCCCAACAGGAAGCCCTGGATGACAAAAACAGTCCAGGGCTTACTCAAAGAGAGAGACAGTGCCTTCAAAGCGCAGGACCTGGCACTCTACAGTGCTGCCAGAGCCAATCTGAAGAGAGGCATCAGAGAGGCAAAAGCCGAACATAGGAGGAAAATGGAAGCCCACCTGCAGAGCAACAACACCAAGGAGGTATGGAAAGGAATAAAAGACATGACCAACTTCAGACCCAGTAACCCTTCGGCTGACGTTGACGCCTCTCGAGCGGGGGAGTTAAACAGCTTCTTCGCCCGATTTGAGAGAAAAACACCTGCAGCCGTCACAACAGTTCCACCCAACACCCACAGCAGCTGCACCCTTATACTGGAGGAGCATGAGGTGAGACGCACGCTGAAGGCAGTGAACCCGAGGAAGGCTACGGGCCCAGATGGAGTCCCGGGACAGGTACTAAGAGACTGTGCAGACCAGCTGGCCGGAGTATTTACGAAGATCTTCACCCAGTCCCTCTCCCAGGCCGTCATCCCATCATGCCTGAAGACCTCCACAATAATCCCGGTGCCGAAGAAGAACTCTGTCAGATGTCTGAATGACTACCGTCCAGTTGCACTTACACCTATAGCTATGAAGTGCTTCGAGAAGCTGGTACGGACCCATATCACCTCAGTCCTCCCTCCCGAGCTCGACCCACACCAGTTTGCCTACAGAGCCAACAGATCCACAGAGGACGCCATCGCCACAGCCCTACACTCCTCCCTGGGTCACCTGGAGACGGGGGGAAGCTACGTGCGGCTGCTTTTTGTGGCTTATAGCTCGGCATTTAACACCATTATTCCTGATAGACTGGTGTCCAAACTGTCAGACCTGGGTCTCTCGAACTCCATCTGCATGTGGATTAAGGACTTCTTATCCAACCGCCCCCAGAGGGTGCAGTTGGGTCGCCACATGTCATCAAGCCTGCACCTCAGTACCGGCTCTCCACAAGGCTGCGTGCTGAGCCCCCTTCTCTACTCCATCTACACATACGACTGCACACCTGCCCACTCCAGCAACTCCATCAAATTTGCGGATGAAACCACCGTAGTGGGGCTCATCTCGGAGGGAGACGAGGCTGCATATCGGGATGAGGTGGAGAAGCTGTCGGATTGGTGCAAAGTCAACAACTTGGCCCTGAACACCTCCAAGACCAAGGAGCTGGTCATAGACTTCAGGAGGAAAAAAACGGACATCCTGCCCCTGATCATCAGTGGTGACTGTGTGGAGAGGGTCTCCGACTTCCGCTCCCTGGGAGTCCACCTGGCCAACGACCTATCCTGGAGCACCAACACCACGGCTACCATCAAGAAGGCACACCAGAGACTGCACTTCCTGAGAATACTCAGGAACAACCACCTCTCACAGGAACTGCTGGTGTCCTTCTACCGGTGCTCCATTGAGAGCATCCTGACCTACTGCATCTGCGTGTGGTTCAGCAGCTGCACGGCCGCAGAGAGAACGGCGCTCCAGAGAGTCATAAAGACCGCCCAGAAGTTAATCGGATGCCCCCTCCCTCCCCTGGCTGACCTGTACAGCTCCCGCTGTCTCAGGAAAGCACAGAGCATCCTGAAAGACCCATTCCACCCCGGGCACAGCCACCTGGAACTGCTACCCTCAGGCAGACGCTACAGGGTGCTAAAAGCGAGCACCAATAGACTAAAAAATAGCTTTTACCCAAGAGCCATAGTAGCACTAAACAGGCACTGAGTGTCCATATGTCCATCATGTCCTCATGTGTAATGTTTAAATGTTTTTCTATTTTTTTGGACTACAATGTGAAATAATGTTTTATGTATGTATACATAGATACATCTGTCATCTCTATCTTTTTTATTTTTTTATTTTTTTAATTTATTTATTTATTTATTTTTTTTTTTTTTAATTTATACTACCATATTGTATATGCACCTTAGGAGGAGCTGCTCCAATTTCGTTGTTCTTTGAACCTGTTCATTGCAATAATGACAATAAAACTCTATTCTATTCTATTCTCTATATATATATATATATATATATATATATATATATATATATATATATATATATATATATATATTAGGGGTGTAACGGTACGTGTATTTGTATCGAATCGTTTCGGTACGGGGGTTTTTGGCGCGCGGGCGTATCGAACGAGTTCGGAAGCAGAAGTCTTTACAAGCTGCTCTGCTTTCTGCCTCTGTCTCATTATCACAAAAAACAGCGCTACCGAAAGTGGATTTAAACAAAACACACGATATTGACTGTCAGCATAACTGCGATGTGGACGTAAGTTTAATATATCCCAGATATACACACAGACTGCCATCTACAAAATGTACAAATAGTAAGAAGACAGTGGCGGCTTTTAAGAAGAGAAAGCCCAACTGGAGCAGCAGCGCGGAGCAAGTGTGACATCATGCTCGCTGCAGCTTGGCTCTTTCGTCAGGGACATCGACGGGCGGAACATGAGTCTCTAAACACGAGTACACTTTATAATAACACCAGAAAAAGATGCTACATTTCTTGTTTTTAATAAAAAAGGCATTAAAAGTTTATTGATAGTCGAAAAATTCTTAAATATATTACACAATAAGCTGCAAAAATTCACACTATGGCAAAACCATATACAAATATATCCATCCCCATCCATCCATTTTCTACCGCTTAGTCCCTTTCGGGGTCGCGGGGGGCGCTGGCGCCTATCTCAGCTACAATCGGGCAGAAGGCGGGGTACACCCTGGACGAGTCGCCACCTCATCGCAGGGCCAACACAGATAGACAGACAACATTCACACTCACATTCACACAGTAGTGCCAATTTAGTGTTGCCAATCAACCTATCCCCAGGTGCATGTCTTTGAAAGTGGGAGGAAGCCGGAGTACCCGGAGGGAACCCACGCATTCACGGGGAGAACATGCAAACTCCACACAGAAAGATCCCGAGCCTGGATTTGAACCCAGGACTGCAGGACCTTCGTATTGTGAGGCAGACGCACTAACCCCTCTGCCACCGTGAAGCCCATACAAATATATGTTAAAACCAATTTATAAGAATAGACTTGTTTTCAAATGTATGTTTACATTTTTTGTAGCCTTTTTAAAGAAAATCATTAGGGACGGCGTGGCGCAGTGGGGAGAGTGGCCGTGCGCAACCCGAGCGTCCCTGGTTCAATTCCCACCTAGTACCAACCTCGTCACGTCCGTTGTGTCCTGAGCAAGACACTTCACCCTTGCTCCTGATGTGTGCTGGTTGGCGCCTTGCATGGCAGCTCCCTCCATCAGTGTGTGAATGTGTGTGTGAATGGGTAAATGTGGAAGTAGTGTCAAAGCGCTTTGAGTACGTTGAAGGTAGAAAAGCGCTATACAAGTACAACCCATTTATCATTTATATAGCAGATTATGCAAACTATGCGATGACATCATGGTGATCACACCCATAAACACGCCGCCACAGGTACCTTGGCAGTTTATGGGAAAACCTGTCAATTATCTGCCAAACTAAACTTCAACATTACGACACGGCAGATTAATATGTAAATACACCAAGTGTGTATAAAGTGCACCCTTTGTGCAAGGCTGACAAAGTCCTGACAATTAATAGTATTCTTTATAACAATGGATTATTGTGTCTTAAAATATTCTCACCAACATCCTCCAACTGGCTGAGGTCTTTGTGAGTGTCCAACACGGTTTTGAGCCCCTCAGATGCAGTAAAAGACTCTAAGCAGTCTTTCAGAACTGAAGAAGAATCACTGAGCAAAGACGCGATCTGACAAAGAGAAGGCAACAGGACAATTTTTGAGTTTGATTTGAAACAACGGGGTCAAAACATTTCTCGAAAACTTGAAATCTCTTGAGCGGTTATGTTGATCACATTTTATAACTCCAACAAAAAAGGTCCAAACATTCAACCATTTAGTCATAAAAATACACCACATGTTGACAGTGTTATCAAACTCAAAACTTTGACCACATAAATCAGGCCTACTTGAAATGTTTCACACAGCTCAATGAGCTCTACACTGTAACTTTGGGTTGTTTGGTAGATAACTTAAGGTGACAGAAAAGCATGTCTGTAAAATGTATACAAGATTGGATGGGAAAGCCTCAACCAATCAACCAAAATGACATTGCAAAGCACGGGCAGGACTTGGGAGCTAATGCTGCATAAGTCATTGACCCTTATTTTTTTAATGATTATAAATGTTTTGGCCCTGCGACGAGAAAACATTCAAAAGGTTGATTTTAGGGCTGGGCGATATATCCATATACTTAATTTATCGCGGGTTCGTCTCTGTGCGATATAGAAAATGACTATATCGTGATATTCGAGTATACGTTCTCATGCAGTTGCTTTTAGCTGCTGGCATTACACTACAGGCTCTCCTCGCTCTTTCTAGTCTCTTCTTCTCACTGACAGCAAGTGCACCTTACATACGTCACATATAGTCACGTCATACGTCACATACTGTACGTATACGCCCTCGCGGAGCAGAAAGGTAGCAGACTGGGTAACGTTAGCTGTGATGTTAGCTGAGCCGTGCGAGTGGTAATACGAGAGAAAGAAGGAGCGAATCTAGTAACAAATGAAGGAAGAATTAATTCCCAAGAAAAACAGCAGAGGGTTCATCGTCTGGCGGTGGTTTGGCTTCAAGTGGGAATATGTCGAACAGACAACCGTAATTTGTCAAGTGTGGGGCAAAAGCGTTGCAATAAAAAGTAGCATTACTGATAATATGTAGCATCATTTGAAAAATCACCTGCAAGTGAATGAAGACTGCTTACTCCACATGTCAACATCACCATTCGATGCCACATGCACACACCATCAAAATGCCAAGGCAAACATTTCCACATGAACACCGTATGAAAAAAATAGTGATTTTTTTTAGCTGTGATTTCCTTCTCTGCATGAAAGTTTAAAATGAGCATATATTAATGGAGCATGAACATGAATGTTTTCATGTAGACACATAGAATCATCATACTGCTGTGATTATATGTATCAAGTGTTAATTCAAGGCTAAGGAAAAATATCGAGATATATATTGTGTATCGCGATATGGCCTAAAAATATTGCCCAGCCCTTTATTACCTTTATTACCATAGCATTATGAGCAACACCCATAGGGGATGCCACAAAGGTAATTTCCATGGTACGTTTTTGATAGTTTCACAAGAAATATAACCTACCTGATGAAGAGACTGACTTGGCAGAAGCTTTTCAAGTCTGGAGAGAAACAGCCACATCAATGTCTGGATTGCTTTGTCATAGGTAGGGCCAAAGTCTTCAGGAAACACATCCTGCATGCACAGATGAATCACACGAACGATCATTTAGGAAAACCTTGTCAAATAAAGGACATTTACCTCAATAAAAATATACATTATAAACTACAATGTAACTATGTAGTTAACGTAAATTCCGGAGTGTAAGCCGCTACTTTTTTCTTATGCTTTGATGCCTGCTTATAAAATGGAGGACTAATTTGTGGATTTTTCTTTGCTGACGGCCATAGAGCAAATAGTTTTCATTTAACACATGCAAAGACACAAAATGGGTTGTTTGTCCTATGGCACCATCTTTAGGACAAATTCGCTCAGTGCAGGTGCAGCAGGTTGAATGCAGTTTAAAGCTTTGAACAGGAACTAGAAGTACCGTTGTGTCTTCTAAATGTCCATACCGTTTCTACTTCTATAGATTCTTCATTCATCACTCCAAGTACAGTATAACTAAAATAATTTTAAACCATCCAATGTCTGATGTCTATAGGAGTGTTTTCATGCATATTTGTACATGCTGTCATATATATATATATATATATATATATATATATATATATATATATATATATATATATATATATATATATATATATATATGTAGTCCTCCTCCACTCCCCTGTATCAGATTCACCTGTGAGGTCGTTAGCTGCATAAATACACCTGTCCACCCCATACAATCATTGAGACCCAAACATTCAGCATGGCTAAGAACAAAGAGAGCTGTCCAAAGACACCAGAGACAAAATTGTACAACTCCACAAGGATGGAAAGGGCTACAGAGAAATTGCCAAGCAGCTTGGTGAAAAAAGGTCCACTGTTGGAGCAATCATTAGAAAATGGAAGAATATCAATCTCAATAGGAGTGGAGCCCCATGCAAGATATCACCTCATGTGGTCTCAATGATGCTAAGAAAGGAGAGGAATCAGCCCAGGACTACGCGGCAGGACTTGGTCAATGACCTGAAAAGAGCTGGGACCACTGTTTCCATGGTCACTGTTGGCAATACACTAAGACGTCATGGTTTGAAATCATGCATTGCACGGATGGTTCCCCTGTTTAAACCAGCACATGTTAAGGCCCGTCTTAGGTTTGCCAGTGACCATCTGGATGATCCAGAGGAGTCATGGGAGAAAGTTTTGTGGACAGGAGACCAAAATTGACCTGTTTGGTCAGAATTCCACTCTGCGTGTTTGGAGGAAGAAGAATGATGCGTATCATTCCAAGAACACCATCCCTACTGTGATGCATGGGGGTGGTAGCATCATGCTTTGGGGGGTGTTTTTCTGTTCATGGGACAGGACGACTGTACTGTATTAAGGAGAGAATGACTGCAGCAATGTATTGTGGGATTTTGGCCAAAAACCTCCTTCCTTCAGTCAGATCATTGAAGAAGAGTCGTTCGTGGCTGGATCTTCCTACATGACAATGACCCAAAGCACACAGGCAGGAAAACCAAGAAGTGGCTTCGTAAGAACCATATCAAGGTTCTGGAGTGGCCTAGCCAGTCTCCGGACCTAAATTATATTGAAAATCTTTGGAGGGAGCTGAAAGTCTGTGTTACTCAGCATCAGCCCAGAAACCTGACTGATCTAGAGAAGATCTGTGTGGAGGAGTGGTCCAAAATCCCTCCTGCAGTCTGTGCAAACCTGGTGAAGAACTACAGGAAACGTTTGACCTCTGTAATTGCAAACAAAGGCTACTCTACCAAATATTAATGTTGGTGTTCAAATACTTATTTTCAGCTGTATCACACAAATAAATTGTTAAAAAACAATCCATAGATTGTGATTTCTGAATTTTTCTTTATAGGTTATCTCTCATACAGTGGACATGCACCTACCGTGAAAATTTCAGACCCCTCCATGATTTCTAAGTGGGAGAACTTGCAAAATAGCAGGGTGTTCAAATACTTATTTTCTTCACTGTATATTATATATATATATATATATATATATATATATATATATATATATATATATATATATATATATATATATATATATATATATATATATACACACTTAATTACTTAGTGTGGACTATTATGGCAAAAGTAATAAACACAATTATTTTTGTTTGATATTCTAAACTTGATTAATTAAACGATTATTCATTAATTTGTAAACATTAGTATTTGTTGTACCACCAAAACTCAACTTAAAATAAAGTTTTAAAAATACTGGATATAAATTAGTAACTAATAAACCACAAAAAGTAAAATAATACATTTAAAGAACAATAGCAATATAAAAAAAACAATAACACTTAGCTTTTTCTATTTTGTTTTTTTAGATTTAGTTTACCACGTTAAGAATGTCTAGCATTTTGTGTAAAAAAATAAATAAATGTAATGAAATGTTTGTTAAATGCAAAAATCCTCACATTTAGTGGTGCAATACATCTTTGGACATTTTTTTTTTTACCAGATTAAAGCACAAACCTTTTATAAATGTGTCAAAGGGTGCGATTACTACATTATGCTTGTGCAAGGTACTTTTTTGAAACCTTTTTGTTTTGTCAGCACTGTTAAACTGGATGTAGCGCACTACGCTATTATTGTGACGGGGGGAGTGTGTTGTGCTGTTCTCATCATGACAAATAAAGCGGTGACTCACTTCAGGCTGTTGAGAAAGAAAAAAAAGAGAGAGCGCCTCTCAAGTTGTCACCACGGATCCTACATCAATGATGTCGTTCACCACAAGCAGATGAGATGTGTTGTGGTTGTATGGATTGTTCTGGTTAGCTTTAGCTTTGTAGTTTAGTCGCTGTTTCAAGTGGCCTTTTCGACATTGTTTAGTTCAGGACGGCCAGCGTTTGAGTGTGTCGGTGATTAAGGAGCGCTATGGACACGGTCACAAGCTCTGGAATTTGCAGACACAATGCGCATTAATAGTTTTTTTTCCATAATTATGTTTTCAAAATCGTGAAAAGCCATAATCGAAATTTAAATTTGAATAATTGTCCAGCCCTATCATGCCGAACAAACTAATGCAGCGGCTTGGTGGCTGCAGTGAGCGAGTAAAAGCTCCATCTATGACCTTTTATTAATGAACAATATTAATAAAAACTGCTTTGACATCATAACTGCTCACTAATTACTTTATAAGAATACAAAACACATTAAAGTTCCTACTTACAAAATAAAGTCAATCGGAACACTCCCAACACTGGTTATCTCGCCATAAAACTGTGTGTGTAACATTCAGGTCTACATAAATAATAAAACTTAAAAACTGCAGTTTATTGGCCGACAAAGGATTATTGACTTACAGGAGCAGCTCCACATGGTGTATGGACAAACAGTAAGCTGCTTAGCCACCTCTGTGACATCTATTTTTACCGGTCAGCAAACTAAGCATCGAAAATGAGAATCCACATTTAAAAATTCAGACGATTCCAGGAGAATCAAAATGTAAGACTAAGTTTCCATCAATGCCCGATGCCAAACCCTAGATCTGAAATGTAATTTCTTTGGGGAATAAAGATTAAAAAATATAGTTCTTTAATTTTTATGGTAATCAAACATGTAAAAATACATCAATATCATCCAATAATTTAGCAAATTCGCCAATTTTTTATACATTTCTTGATTCCTAAGTTCTATAACAGATCACTACCAAGGAATGTTAAAAACACATAAATGAACAGGGCATTATCTTCTTTCAAGCAAAACTGAATACCTGCATAAGCATATCAAAGAAAACTTACTTGATAGAAGTTCTTTCTTTCTTCAGAATCTCGCAGAAGATTTCGCACCAGGCCCATAAAATGAGAGTCACAAATATCTAGTGCTGCACTATCAGTCTGCAAAAGGAGGAGATCAAAAATACAAATCATTAAAGAAATTCAGGTTGGTAATTCAGTGCGGCCGTTGAATCCCACAATAGGGCAATTCCTTCTATGATATTGTGCAGGAAGGAGTGTTACAGCAGATCATTCTTCCCCATAGCCATAAGAAATTATAACGCACACACACTTGCGAATAAATTGTATAGACTAAGGTAGGGCTGTTTTTTTATTCAATCATGATTTTGGCTGCCACGATCAAATGAGATATTAACATCTTACAATCTGTTGTTAAAATCTGCGATATTAACATCTAAAAAGCAGACCATCAAATCAGATCATATCAAGCACTTGCACAACCGCAGCAGCTGAGAATTGCTCTTTGAAAAGTGTGCCTGTCCATGCCAGAGGCCATTGTGTAGGGGAAGGAAGGGTTTTGATGGTAGCAAGGAGTGTATATTGTAGCATCCCGGAAGAGTTAGTTCTGCAAGGGATTCTGGGTATTTGTTCTGTTGTGTTACGGAGCTGATGTTCTCCCGAAACGTGTTTGTCATTCGTGTTTGGTCTAGGTTCATAGTGCGCCGCATACATGTAACAGTGTTATAGTTGTTTATACGGCCACCCTCAGTGTGACCTGTATTGCTGTTTATCAAGTATCCCTTGCCTTCATTTATGTTTGTGTAATAGCCACATACATTGTGTGACTGGGCCGGTACGCTGTTTGTATGGAGGTAAAGCGTACGTCACAACAGGTTGTAGAGAACGTTAAAGGCAGTGCTCTTAAGGCACGCCCCCAATATTGTTGTCCGGGTGGAAATCAGAAGAAATTCGGGAGAATGGTTGCCCCCGGAGATTTTTGTGAGGGGCACTGAAATTCGGGAGTCTTCCGGGAAAATTGGCAAGTATGCCTTCAGCTAGTCCTATACCCCAGTCTAACAGACACCACACCTTAGTCATAGGGGACTCCATCATCCAAACCAACTATAATTAGGGGTATTTCCAGGGCCCGAGCATCCAACATTGAAGCTAATCTTAAGGAGCTCAGCCGCACCACTAGCTACGCGAAGATAGTTGTACACGTCGGCTCCAATGAAACGATGATGAGACAGTCAAATATTATAAAGAGGAATTGAAATCCAGGACTTGAAATCTTGATGGAAAGAGGTCTCTGCATCGAGTACTTATCTCTGCCCCCCCCGCTTGCAAGAAGCATTGACGAGAGGTATAGCAGATTAGTCTTGCTTAACAAGTGGCTGGATAGTTTTGGTAGAGAACAAAAAGTACCCATGATTGTCACACACACACTAGGTGTGGTGAAATTATTGTCTGCATTTGACCCATCACCCTTGATCACCCCCTAGGAGGTGAGAGGAGCAGTGAGCAGCAAGCGGTGGCCGCGGCCGGGAATCATTTCTGGTGATTTAACCCCCAATTCCAACCCTTGATGCTGAGTGCCAAGCAGGGAGGTAATGGGTCCCATTTTTATAGTCTTTGGTATGACTCGGCCGGGGTTTGAACTGTAATTGGCCCTCTTTCTGTGGCAAAACAGGGCTTGCGGAGGAGGGATTGCCTTCACCCTAAGCAGGACAGCGCCATCACTCTATCAAGAAACATGGATTACTAGTTGAGTCACACTTTACTAACTACACTAGAGCAAGATCGGACACAGGCAATTACAGTGCCTGTCAGCACGGGTGAGGAGTCAGTTAAGCTAAAATTAACCAGCGCCAGGCTGGAAAATTCCTGCACACAAAGCATTTCTAATAAAATAATACATGACTGTTTTTTCTTTCGTGACTGTGCACATGTATTCTACTGAAGTGGCAAATTATTAATCGTTAAATCTATCGTTGCACCAAGCAAAGAATCTCAAGATACCCACCATAACAATTCTGAGACGTGATTTAAGGTGCAACATGCGAAATAGACATAATATTAGTACTAAGGACAGCCCACTACCTACAGGGTTTCCACAAAGGCTGGGTACATGGTTAAAAATGCATCATTTGCAAAGAAAACTATTCTATTCAATTCTATCGTTGATAAATATAAGAAAATGGATGGATGTATGTATTTAACTTCATCACTGAACAACACAAAGTCTTTATTTAGTAAAAATGGATATTTTCATCCAAAGTATCGGAAAATATCTGTACCCAGACTTAATGGACACCCTGTATAATATGGTCATCTTAAATATCACATCATTGCCTCCCAAAGTGCTATTAATTAATGACGTAAATAGAGACAAAAATCCTATCATTGGTGTCAGTGAGACTTGGCTACTAAAATCAGATGAATTTATTCTACTTAACGAGGCATCTCCTACTAACAATTCATCAATCAAACTTTATTTTTAAAGCGCTTTTCATACATAAAAGAAATGCTACGCAAAGTGCTGTAGAGTTAAAAACAATACCCCAGTGACCCATACCCCCCAATATCACATACATACGCACAGACACAGATACCAAACACAAACACACACACAACATACACACATATGCAACTACCATATTTCCTTGCATTGCCGCCGGGGCGCCAATTAATTTAAAACCTCTTCTCACTCCTGCGCTTACCAAAGGCATGCGGTAAAAGTAAGCATGTGCTAATTATTTTAAAACCTCTTCTCACTCTGGCACTTACCAAAGGTATGCAGCAAAAATTTAAGAGTGATGTAAGCTTGGACCTTAAATCCTACTGAATAGCTCTTAATCTTCTTCCCATTATGCGATTTCAAATTACCGGTATTGAAATTAGCCTTCTCCATTTTGAAAATGATGACAGGGGAAGTGTCACGAGTTTGACCAGGCGATAATACTAAGCATGCTCTAATTATTTTGGGAAGCGAGTTTGACCCGGCAGTAATTCAAGGCAGGCGCATACTATATGCCCTGCGGCAATTCAAGGAAATACGGTATATGGACAAACGATTGCATGGCTGAGTACAGAGGAGACATGTGAGTAAACATTATCACAGGAGCCATCTGCACCAGGAGGTCATCAGACCAAGGCCACCAGGACACTGACACAAAGCGCCCTATAAGCACGGCCGATAACCCCTGAGGCAGATGGCTCATCTGAGGAACGTTGGAAAATAAAAATAATACAACTTGTAAAATAGTAAGAACCATTAGAAGAGATAAAGAATAAAATACAAGCAAGATATATGAAGAGAAATAGAAAAAAATAAATTAATATACATTAAATAAATAAATAAAAAAAAACATAAAATCTTGCATAACTAATAGGATAAAAAGTAAAATACAAATGACTTCAATAAAATAATTAATAACAGGTTAAGGCCAAATCAAAAATGTGGGTCTTAAGTCTGCTCTTAAAAACATGAACGTTCTCCGCAGCCCTGAGATCCTCTGGCAAGCTGTTTCATAGACGGGGGCCATAATGGTGGAGGGATGCCATCCTGTGATTTTTTGAATAATTAGTAGATGAGTGCCGGAGGATCTCAGGGCCCGGGAATTTTTCCAAGATGGCGGCACCCGGAAGGGCTGTGACATCGAGGAGCTCCTCCTAAAGATGGAACATTTGGCAGAAATACCGGACAATTCTACAAACTTTATGGCTGGCTCACATCGTGGTCACTCCGTGATCACGTACGACCGCCAGACACTTCTGGATGTGGACATATCGGGCCGTTTTGGACTGATAGACGCGTGCTTGCTAGACCTGCTAACTGGCACGGGAATACGTCGACGGCTATATCCAGCGGCCTGTGAAGCAGGGGAGTATAGTAGCAGCGGGGGCCGTCTAAGGAGCAGACGCCAGCGGTGTGATCGGAAACGCGGATGCCGAGCGGGGCTAAAAACAAAGCAGAAGGCTAATCCCCACAGAACACCACTTCCCTCCATCCTGAAGCCGGATTTAAATGGAAGATGCGAGACTACTGGTCTGGGTAAGGAGTCAGTTAAATTAGAACAAGTTTTTTCTGCTTTGAGTGTTTCAGAGTTGGACATGTGTTTTACTGAGGTGGCTAACTATGATGCGTGCAGTTTATCAAAGCAACAAACAAACAATCGGAAAATTCCCGTCGTATCAATTCCTAGATATGGTCGTAATTATACTAAATGCACTGGGCATAATAAACACAACATTATTAATATTGCTACTACGGATAATTTGATCAAAAATTCCCTAAAACAGCCCACTGCCTATAATATAGGTTTTTTAAACATAAGATCATTGTCTCCCAAAACGTTGTTAGTTAATGATATCATCAGAGACAACAATCTTAACGTCATCGGTCTCAGCGAAACCTGGCTTAAACCAAACGACTTTTTTGCGCTAAATGAGGCTTGTCCTCCTAACTTTACACATGCGCATATTGCTCGTCCTCTGAAAAGGGGTGGGGGGGTCGCACTAATATACAACGAAAACTTTAACCTTTGTCCTAACATAAATAATAAATATAAATCGTTTGAGGTGCTTACTATGAGGTCTGTCACACCGCTGCCTCTACACCTGGCTGTTATCTACCGCCCCCAGGGCCCTATTCGGACTTTATCAATGAATTCTCAGAGTTCGTTGCTGATCTAGTGACACACGCCGATAATATAATCATAATGGGGGACTTTAATATCCATATGAATACCCCATTGGACCCACCGTGCGTAGCGCTCCAGACTATAATTGATAGCTGCGGTCTCACACAAATAATAAATGAACCCACGCATCGCAACGGTAATACGATAGACCTAGTGCTTGTCAGGGGTATCACCGTTTCCAAAGTTACGATACTCCCGTATACTAAAGTATTGTCCGATCATTACCTTATAAAATTCGAGGTTCAGACGCATGTTGGGCAAACTAATAATAATAACTGCTATAGCAGCCGCAACATTAATACGGCCACAACGACAACTCTTGCTGACCTACTGCCCTCGGTAATGGCACCATTCCCAAAGTATGTGGACTCTATTGATTACCTCACTAACAACTTTAACCACGCCCTGCGCGAAACCATTGATAACATAGCACCGCTAAAGTTAAAAAAGGCTCCAAAAAAACGTACCCCGTGGTTTACAGAAGAAACTAGAGCTCAGAAATTGTTATGTAGAAAGCTGGAACGCAAATGGCGCACGACTAAACTTGAGGTGCACCATCAAGCATGGAGTGATGGTTTAATAACTTATAAACACATGCTTACCTTAGCTAAAGCTAAATATTACTCAAATCTCATCCACCGTAATAAAAACGATCCTAAATTTTTGTTTAGTACGGTAGCATCGCTAACCCAACAAGGGGCTCCTTCCAGTAGCTCCACCCACTCAGCTGATGACTTTATGCAATTCTTTAGTAAGAAAATTGAAGTCATTAGAAAGGAGATTAAAGACAATGCGTCCCAGCTACAACTGGGTTATAGTAACACAGATACGATTGTATATATGGCGGATACTGCAAATATCCAAAATAGTTTCTCTTGTTTTGAGGAAATAAAATTAGAGGAATTGTTACAACGTGTAAATGGAATAAAACAAACAACATGTTTACTTGACCCACTTCCTGGGAAACTGATCAAGGAGCTCTTTGTATTATTAGGTCCATCAGTGCTAAATATTATAAACTTATCACTTTCCTCGGGCACTGTTCCCCTAGCATTCAAAAAAGCGGTTATTCATCCTCTTCTTAAAAGACCTAACCTCGATCCTGACCTCATGGTAAACTACCGACCTGTGTCTCACCTTCCCTTTATTTCAAAAATCTTCGAAAAAATTGTTGCGGAGCAGTTAAATGAACACTTAGCGTCTAACAATCTATGTGAAACCTTACAATCCGGTTTCAGGGCAAATCACTCCACGGAGACAGCCCTCGCAAAAATGACTAATGATCTATTGCTAACGATGGATTCTGATGCGTCATCTATGTTGCTGCTCCTCGATCTTAGCGCTGCTTTCGATACCGTCGATCATAATATTTTATTAGAATGTATCAAAACACGAATTGGTATGTCAGACTTAGCTCTGTCTTGGTTTAACTCTTATCTTACTGATAGGATGCAGTGCGTCTCCCATAACAATGTGACCTCGGACTACGTTAAGGTAACGTGTGGAGTTCCCCAGGGTTCGGTCCTTGGCCCAGCACTCTTCAGCATCTACATGCTGCCGCTAGGTGACATCATACGCAAATACGGTATTAGCTTTCACTGTTATGCTGATGACACCCAACTCTACATGCCCCTAAAGCTGACCAACACGCCGGATTGTAGTCAGCTAGAGGCGTGTCTTAATGAAATTAAACAATGGATGTCCGCTAACTTTTTGCAACTCTACGCCAAAAAAACGGAAATGCTGATTATCGGTCCTGCTAGACACCGACCTCTATTTAATGATACAACTCTAAAATTTGACAACCAAACAATTAAACAAGGCGACACGGTAAAGAATCTGGGTGTTATCTTCGACCCAACTCTCTCCTTTGAGTCACACATTAAAAGTGTTACTAAAACGGCCTTCTTTCATCTCCGTAATATCGCTAAAATTCGTTCCATTCTGTCCACTAAAGACGCTGAGATAATTATCCATGCGTTCTTTACGTCTCGTCTCGATTACTGTAACGTACTATTTTCGGGTCTCCCCATGTCTAGCATTGCCGATTGTATTGTACCATATGTCCCAGCAAGAAATCTGCGTTCAAAGGATTCCGGCTTATTAGTGATTCCCAAAGCCCAAAAAAAGTCTGTGGGCTATAGAGCGTTTTCATTTCGGGCTCCAGTACTCTGGAATGCCCTCCCGGTAAAAGTTCGAGATGCCACCTCGGTAGAAGCATTTAAGTCTCACCTTAAAACTCATTTGTATACTCTAGCCTTTAAATAGACTCCCTTTTTAGACCAGTTGATCTGCCGTTTCTTTTCTTTTTCTCCTATGTGCCACTCTCCCTTGTGGAGGGGGTCCGGTCCGATCCGGTGGCCATGTACTGCTCGCCTGTGTATCGGCTGGGGACATCTCTGCGCTGCTGATCCGCCTCCGCTTGGGATGTTTTCCTGCTGGCTACGCTGTGAACAGGACTCTCGCTGCTGTGTTGGATCCGCTTTGGACCGGACTCTCGCGACTGTGTTGGATCCATTATGGATTGAACTTTCACAGTATCATGTTAGACCCGCTCGACATCCATTGGTTTCCTCCTCTCCAAGGTTCTCATAGTCATCATTGTCACCGACGTCCCACTGGGTGTGAGTTTTCCTTGCCCTGATGTGGGCCTACCGAGGATGTCGTAGTGGTTTGTGCAGCCCTTTGAGACACTAGTGATTTAGGGCTATATAAGTAAACATTGATTGATTGATTGATTGATAGGCTAAAAGCAAATCTGAGAAATAAAAAGGTCCAATACCAAAAAAAACATTTATAAACCATGAGAAGAACCTTAAAATTGATCCTGAAACACACAGGGAGCTATGCAGAGATTTTAAAACTAATGTAATGTGAGCCCGCCTTCTGGTAATTTTGGAGTAATTGCAAAGGTGTAATAACTTATTTAGGGAGACCAGAAAGCAGGGCGTTACAACAATCTATATGCATGCAAAGAACTCAGTTTCCCATTTGGCAACTCTATCCTTTAGCCATGCCCCTTCTAGTAACATACTTCTGGTGTTGTGACCTCTGTCAACATCTGTCACGTACCTTCTCGCTGGCTACTAATTAGTGCAGAACAATTATTTTTTTGATTTTGATTATGGCTTTTCACGCACATGAAAATAAAATGATCGTAAAAAAATGTAATTAAATAAACGATTAATGGGCCGCAAAACGTGCATGCAAATTCCGGAGCTTGTAACGGTGAAATGGATGAGTGAACGTATGAGTGTCTCCGAGAAGTTTGGGGTCTCAACCATGTTAGTACTTTTTATTTGACACAGCGCTAATCAATAATGACTAAACACAACAAAAAAGGTAAGGCATATGATTTTCGCGTTGAAGTAACCGCGGACGATGTCCCATAAGTCAGCCCAGAAACACGTCCTGAACTAAACAATGTTGAGGCAGCCACTTAAAACAGCGACTAAACTACAAAGCTAAAGCTAGCAAGAACAATCCGTGCACGCGCACACACACACTCTTTACTCGTCAAGCTGAGAACAGCACAGCACATTTACCCCTTCACGATAACAGCGCTGTGCGCAACATCCGGTCTGATTGCGCTAGTACCTTAAAGTACCTTACACAAGCATTATGTACTCAAAGCACTTATTGATACATTTATATAATTATTATGCTTTGACCTAAAATATTGGTCAAAATTGTCCAAAGATGTATTGCACCAACAAACAGGAGGATTTTTGCATTTTATTAACAAATATTTTGATTTGACAACAAAAAGCACACATTCTATGGTGGTATAATTGGCGTAAAAGGTAAAAAAACGGAATTATAAACAATTAAAATGGAAAAAATTAAAAAGGTACTGTTTTTTTATATTTTATTGTATTTTAATGTATTGTTGTTTCTATTATTGTACTTGTTGTGGTTTATGTGTTATTAATTTATATTGTAATTAAAATTTTAATGTAGGTACAATAAATATTAATGATTCCTCCCACCTTCAATGACATGCACCTAGAGATAGGCTGATTGATAAAACTAAATGGTCCCTAGTGTGTGAATTGGAGTGTGAATGTTTTCTCTGTTGAAGCTGTGATGAGGTGGCCATTTGTCCGGAGTGTACCTTCCGCCAGAATGCAGCAGAGATAGGCTCCAGCCACCCAGGCGACCCCCAGAGGGACAAGCGGTAGAAAATGGATGGATGGATGGTTTTCAAATTAATGAATAGTTTGTGTAATTATTGTAAATACAACATCAATCAAAATAATTGTGACTTAATTTTTTTTTTGCCATAATCGCCCAGCCCAACTACTAATAAATGTCCTCCTTTGACTCATGTCCTTACACGCTATAATATTTCATTAAACGCGGAAGTGATATTGTGACGCAAAAATGGACGTTTAGAACAGCGGATTTCTGTGTTTTGGAAGACTTATGTCTGCACTTGACTTTGTTCTGTCAGATTTTTTTATTTGTATTTAATTTTACACAAAGTTATATAAAATAACTCACAAAATCACACAATAATGTATTAACAAGTTGGTGTTAACACCCACCTCCACTTTCCAAAGAGTTTGGAGGTTTTGCATTCGATCAAGGTGTGGTTGAATGATCTGGAAGTTGGCAGTCTCCTCTGAGCGGCAAAGCTCCAGGATAAGCTGTAATCAAAACATATGAGAAAAAAGCCTGTAAATCATTGCTACTTACAAATGTTCATCCTTTTTAATAACCATACAAATGATTTAGTTCCAAGTTAGGATATCTGTGCAGTGGCCACAACGCTAGTACCGGCTTAATTACTAATGCTACGTGGCAGCAGTGGCAAGCTGTGCAGACTGTTCGCAGTTTCCGTATAATCATTTGGGTGGCAAGTTCGTTTTTTTGCCGGTTGTTCTACATACCTTGTTCGGCTGGATTTCCATGTCCGCCACACAACTGACACTGAAATAGCGTTTTTTCTTTATTAAAAAAAAAAAAAAAAAAAAAAAAAAAAAAGTGTAATCTTTCGAGGATAGCAGAAGTAACGAGATTGCCCAAAAAATTATGAACTAATTCAGAATTGCAATAATAGGTTATCGTACCGATAAAATCTTACTGCTAGACAACCTTACACACCATACTTTTTTGTCAGCACCTCCTTTGCTAACCTTAATGTGAGTGAATTTCACTATTCTAAACATTTATTATTGTAGCAAAATGATTAAGGATTTTT
The DNA here is from genome assembly GCF_033978795.1 of Nerophis ophidion. Classification (NCBI taxonomy): domain Eukaryota; kingdom Metazoa; phylum Chordata; class Actinopteri; order Syngnathiformes; family Syngnathidae; genus Nerophis; species Nerophis ophidion. Next base: position 44,605,258 of record NC_084618.1, read on the forward strand.
GTTATTTCTGATTGTTTGTTAGGGCACCAAAAGGACTGCTTTGTGTGTGCGCCTGAGAGCAGCGCATACAGGAAGGTTTGGCTTGTCATGTTTGTTGTTTTGGCTCGGTACTAAATAGATAGTTGATACATCAATCACCTCCTTGTTATGTTTGTTTGATGTACAGTACTGTATAGCACTTTTAATTGTGTTCAAAGTGTACAAACCTTCACCAAAATACAGACGCTTGTCGAGGCTGAAACCCATTATTCCTATTTAAATTGTTTCTTATGAAGAAATTTGTTTCACTAAATGGACTGATGTTTAAGGATAGTCTGTTTTTGTCAAAACATATTTTTAATTTGTTAATTTATTCTGTTATTATTTGTATTAGCTTCTTTGTGTTCTCTCCTGAACAAAACGCAGTTGTATCATCCGCAAATAATACTAACTTTAAATCTTTTGTAACTATACAAATGTCATTTGTACAAAGATTTAACAATTATTCTGCTATTATAATGAATAATTGACAATTTTTTATCATTTAATGTTGCTGTTATATTGTTCATCTGTGTAATAGAAAATGATTTCCAATATGGCTGAAAAAATTTGTATCTGGCTCTATATCATTCTCCAAATCCTGTTTTTTATGATCTTTGTTGCAAAAGTTTTTCAGTTCCATATTTTCTTGTTCAACAATCTTTGATGTTGTTTCAACAATCTCTATAAGTGTAGGTGGATGCACTCCTAATTCTAGGTCTCATTGTTTAGTGGTCTCTTAGTACATAGTAGTGTTGGTGTTGAAATTAGGTGTTTGTTTTCCGTCAGACTCCATTAAAATTGTCGTTGTGGAAGCACTGTAAACTTTAATATTTGTCCAGGTCCTTGATGTCACGGACAACACGTACTCTTGCTTCTGGACCTCCATTCAGCTTCATTTAGATTTTACAGTTGGCGCTCCAAGTTCACAGAATTTTTTCCAGCTTTTTCATGTAGCGTTGCTTTCTCTGCGATTTCAGCATTCCTTTTTGTGAGATGCTAATTAATGTACACATTTGTTCCCTTCAGCTTCTTTCCCTGTTTAAGCAGTGCCATTTTAGATTTTCTGTTTACAAGTTTCATGAGGATGACTGGAGTGGTGGTGTCATTTCTTCCATTTAGTGGGATGCATGTTTTGATGCTGGTGCCTATCCCATCCCCGTGATCCCAAGAGGGAAAAGCGGTACAAAATGGATGGATGGATTAGCACAAGTTAAACAATAACAAGAACAAATCCAGGGTTTTCCGCAGCGCTTTGTTGTTAAGGCGGCCGCCCTAACAACAAAGAGCCACCGCCTAAACTTAAGTCTCAGCAAACTGCTCCGCTTAGTTCTGCCTCTGCCTTTGTCAGTACGTCTCTGCAGCGCCCAGCATTGTCCCAGCCACAGAACCATTTGATTGGTAATACGAAGAATGGTAACAGCCAATCAGCAGTGCGTATTCAGAGCACATATAACAGCCAATCAGCAGTGCGTATTCAGAGCGCATGATCAGTGATCCTGCGGGGGGGCGTGCCGGAAGGTGTTTAGCAGGTGAGCATAAGGCAGCGGACTCTACCAAAATTATAATAAACACCTCCCAGTCAACTTCTAGTAACAACACTTTGAGACCGTTGACGCTCTAGAAACATAAGCGGCAGCTCGGCTCGCTCGCAGTCCTTGAGGCGAAAGCTAATTAACTTTTAGCGTAACATTAGCTCATTTAGCGATGTGTGTGCGTGCATGTGTGTGTTTTACAGACAGCAAAGCCCTGTCTGTATGAGAGAAAGACAAGCATTATAGACCTACAATTAACAACCAAGTTAGTTCACTTTACCTTTTTCTGTGTTGATTGAGCTGTGTTGAAGCAGCAAAAAAGGATATTATGTTGAATGGAGAGTTTCCTGAAGCTGTCTCTGATAGTTGATATAATAATGTAACTGCATCGTAAAACCTACATGAACTCCTTGGTGTTCAGGGATAAATAGCCTCTCCCATTGCTATTGTACTGTTTTTTCAGCTATAGTTATATTAATCCTTATTAATGTAGCAGCCTAGTTTTGAATGGCAGGGTCCCTGCTTTCACATGTTGAGAAAAATATAAAATTTACATAATAAAAATCAACTACAGGCTTACCAGATGCTGTAATAAATTAAGCATGAGTTGTATACATATATAAACATGTGGACCCACTTTTAACTCTGTTTTTCAAACGCTTATTGCAAATGCTTGCTTTCAATAAGTCATTAATTTGACTTAGCAAGTCATTATTTTTGTCATTATTTTGACTAAGTAAGTCATTTTGACGCAGTAAATTACTACATCAAAATATTGACTTACTAAGTCATAATAATGACATACTTAGTATCTCAGGTAACTAGGACTGTTTTGTTTTTACTTAACGGAAAAAAAAACGAGATTAGGGCCGGGCAATATATATCGATATACTCGATATATCGCGGGTTTGTCTCTGTGCGATATAGAAAATGACTATCATGATATTGTTTTATTTAATTTTTTTTGTCATGAAAAAGGGAGGTTTTTTGGGTTGGTGCAGTAATTGTAAGTGTATCTTGTGTTTTTTTA